>NC_133776.1:96955045-97025827 GCF_003597395.2 Chelonoidis abingdonii | reverse complement strand
CTGATAATACATGTGATTACAAAGCACTCACCATACTAAGCTTAGGTCCATCTCCTTCTCCTTCACTGCTGCCAGTGCCGGCTCTGGGATGTAACTTTTGACATTCCTTGAGCACTGTTCCCATGGCCTTTATTTTCTCATCCTAAGCAAATCTCAGATACCCAGAACAATTTGCCTGATGAATCATTTATTTGTAGATAAATATATCTTCAAGGAGAGGGCAGCTCTATACAACTCCTCTTGGGAAGCTTGTCCTTGGTGAGGGGATTGCACAGAGCACATTAACAACATATCTAGATGATCCAACCTGCACTTGAAAATTTAGGGGCGATCCCTAATAGGGAGCCAATGGTGATCACTTTGGAAGATTGGGTCCATAAAATAGGCTTGCAAATGCCTGCATAGCAAACAAAGCATCAAAATGTGAGGTATAGTTGTCCAGGTCAGACGTCAATGATTGACAACTGGGACTGCCTTTCCCCATCTTTCTCCACTTTTTTATATATGGTTTCTGGGATGGAAATATTTGCTTGTTTTCTTCTTTCAATAAATATTCACTCATGCAGGTAAAGGATTTATTTAGTGAAGAGAGGCTCTAACAATGATTTCACTTACAGAATAGGGTGTATATTTAGAGATTAAAGAAAAATGTTATGTAGAGCTGGAGCAGAAACCATGGTTCCAAACACTCTGGAACTTTTGGGAAGTTCTAGTCTAGATCCCCATTTCAACTCAGTGTTTTAGATCCACCTTTAAAAATTAAGAAATCTCACTTCAGGATTGTAGCAGGTCAGCGAACATGACACATATGTTTATTCTACAGAGCTGATGGATTTTGCCTGTGGAGGAATGGTTAGACTGCACAGATGGATTCAAATGCTGTTATGAAAAGACAAAACTCTTTCAGTGTGAGAATACAATCCTCCCTTCCCACGAAATATAAAATCAGCTCTGCTCTGCCTGTGAACCCTCTAATAAATGGCATTCAAGAAGAAAAGAATCTGGGGAGAAGACAAGAATGTCTAATAGTTAAAGAAAGGCCAAATGATGTTTGAAAATATAGGCACTGCAGCATGAATGCTGTCTCCATTCTAAAACTACTGTGCATTCCTGCAGAGAAGCATCAACATTCTGCTGTTTATATTTGTATTCCCTGCACACACACTTGCTGAAGCTCACTGTTTCAGATTTTTTAAAAGTCCTTTCTCAAAAATCACATGGCTCAAGGACCAAATTTATTCACCAGTTAGTGAATTGACATGAAGAATTTCATTCGGACAAAATTTCATTCTATTAAACCTATAAGGTTCGATTTGTGCAGATAGTGGAATTTCAAGACTGTGCTGATATAAATATGCCTGTGGACAATAAATGCATTTAAAGGTTGATATCTTATAGAACCTCACTGATATGATTGCACTGGTCTGCTTGCATTTTATGCTATTAATTCCCTTACACAGTACAATGAAAATAAACTAAACAAAAATAAAAGATCAAATGCACTATTGCCATAGTCAAGTCAATAGATTTATGCCCATGGTGAATACAGACCCAAACCTACACTCTTTTCAGCAAGGGAAATTTTAATAAGAGAAGAAGTTCTAACATAGATGTTAGAAGATGCCAAACCGGATCAGCCCGGCAGTCCAGCTTGGCAATTGTTCTATCTGAACTGTGGCCAGTACCAAGTGCTTCAAAGGAAAGTTCAGCAATGATAGTTTAGTGTTCTGTAGTCTAGTGTTACACTATGTTCTAAAACAGACAAGATGGGCACAGCAGCTGAGTTAACATTGCTCTTGGTATCTTAATGTTTTGTATTTTTTGAATTTTAACCATTTGAGAAGTGCAAATTTAACACTGGCTTAATGGAATTTGGTCTTGTTTTTGCAATTAATGTACATTTTAACTTGGTTTTATATTGCCTAATGGTGAAATTCACACACTCTGTACACATAAAGCTCCAAATTTAGGTCATGGGAGGAACATAGTGAAATACATGGCAGGTGTTTGGAATGGTGGCTTCTTCCAATGTGTTCTGAGACAACAAATTCAGCTGAGGATCCAGTTCCTCTCCACAGGACACCTACTATGCTCCCCGCTACGTGCCAGGGCTTCTGACACATAAAGGACTACACTTAAGGTACATTCCAAGGGGTTGAACTCACTAAGGAATTAAGTTTAAACACACATTTTCTGAAGCTTCTTCTACAGGTATGGTTGAGTCAGATCCTGTGAATATAAATTCTTATTCTCCAACAGAAGAAGAGAGTTTCCTTTGCATTGATATTAAATTGCTTTGAGGATTACTAGTTACATAGATGTAATGCTTTCATCACCACTTGTAGCGCCTAACAACAAGAGCAAAGGTGCCCTTTTCATATGGTAATATAGTTCTTCCAAAGATGTTTTAAATTGTTAAATCTATTGTACTTTGATCATTGGTTAACACACATTTTTGCAGGGCTAGATGGATTTCTTGTACAATATTTAAATGAATATCATCCTCTATTTACTGTTTAAATTTTACTTCTATGTGTTTCGATGAAAGTGAGTATTTTTCAGCCTGAGTTTCCTGGTGGCCACCTGAAGGCATTCTGTAGGAAAAGACAGGATACTGGATTAAACCACTGATTCAACAAGGCTAGTACGCTGACTTTGGCAACACCCAACACATGAAGCTGTAAAGGAAGGTGTAAACCTTCTTCAATGCATATAGGACCTGATTCTGCATCACTGATGTCAATGCGAGTTTTGTCATTGACTTCAACGGGTGTAAATTAAGTCCTTTGTTTTTAAAGTTATTTTAAAGGATGAGGAGAAGAGAAGGAAGAGGTGATTTTCTTAAGACTGGAAGCATGACATTTCATTTCTCAGCTTGCTAAATCATCACTGTGCACAAAATTAACCATCCCTGTCTAAAGTTCAGTGAGACTATTGCCTTCCTGTGCAATGTAGTCCACAAGCCAGCAAAAAACTGGATGAAGTTTGGTAGGTCCACCCAAGACCTTTCACACCACTTACATTGCAAAGTAGGGTTATATAGTGGGAAGCAGGAAGGTTTTTGGTTTCAGAGTGGTAGCTATGTTAATCTGTACCAGCAAAAAGAACAAGGAGTACTTGTGGCATCTTAGTTAGCCCACGAAAGCTTATGCCCAAATAAATTTGTTAGTCTCTAAGATGCCACAAGTACTCCTCGTTCCTTTTTTTAGGAAGGTTTTTGAAATTCCTGCCTGCTGCTATGTGGGTTTCTACCTTATTTCTCCACAGGTCAACCTGAAGAGACCATTAAGAACTAACCAGGGCAGGTGTAAGAGACTACACAAGGGCCAAAGTTCCATAGAGGGCAAACTCAGAAGCTGAAATGGCAGCTATAGAGGAACCTATGCACAGGGGCATGGATTGGTGTATACTCAATTGATCCAAACAACACAACATAGATTGTTGGTTCACAAAAATGCAGGACTTTGACTACGTTCTGATTTGGGATGGGAACATTTTTTGATATCTCCATTTTTTCAGGATGGGAAAAGTTTTACAACCAGTTCTAGGAAGCACTTCCGTTTTAGTTACCTGAGACAAAGTCTCCACACTCAGACTCCAAGGGGATAAGGGCCTTATAAACATTTACACACTAGATAAAATAGATTGGACTAGACAGAAAGACAGAAACTGGGACTTAGCCTGTCAGCTCCATGTAATTATCTCCAATAAGTGCTACTCCATACATCAGCATATAAGAAATGAATGGGTGGTCTTTGCCTGTCCCGTCCAGTTAAGCTTTTAATATGGTTAGTGTTTTAGAATGTAGTAAATTTTGATTTAGTCAAAAATGGCAACAACCGCACATTATCTTCTAAGCTCCAGAATTCCTATTTTTATATGGTTTGCCCTCTCACTCAGCCCTTAAAGTCTGAATAGCCTATATTAAAATTCTTATGATGTAGTCTTGGTCAGTGTCTTAATTTGGAAAAGGCCTCACAAAGAGTTCATATGACCAGATATCAACTACCAAAGCTTACTTTTCAGTCTTTCACTTAATACTGCTCCGTGTGAACTTTCCAAGAACAACTCAGACAGCTCTTCCTGCCATTTCATGCATAAATTATCCCATCAAAGAGCTGGTGTTTATTCTGAGCTCTTTGAAATTCTAATCACTTGTACACACCTCCTCAGGCCAGTCTGTCCCTTGAAATTTGGATGACTTACAATTGGCTATTCATAGGATTGGATTATACTGTGCGGCTAGCCACAAATTTACAAGCCTCCACATGCCTGAACTGTCATCCCCCTGTGCTTAAACTGACAATTTCAAAATATTTTTTTCCCAAAATAAATGTTGTGTCAATTAATTGAACCAAAATACAGAGTTATAAATTATTTAAAAAGTGAGAGTGAAAGAAATCAGCCACTTTATGTGTAAGCATACGATGCCATAATCTAGCTGTTAGTCATCAAAATGTTTGCAAATATTTGGACTGAATGGTGACTAGCAGGGTATATGAGTCCTTATGAAATGCGAGCTCCAGATTGTAGTGTCTTTGGCAGAAAGGACTAAATCAGCCAGTTATTCCAAAATAGCACTTCATTTTAATGCTGTGAAACCACAAAATCTAGTTATTAGTTGGGATTATTTTATGGTCAGGGGGTTCCTGTAACACCAAATTGAACAATGATTCTGAATTTTCCTTTACCAATCTGCCATATGATGTAGAAAAGGATGTTTATGAAGAGAATAAATTGTTTTAAAATTAAAGGCAATCTGCTGTTAACTCTCTTGAGGTTCTCCCCCTCCCCCAAGAGTGGCACTTGTACGAAGATATGAATTTTGAAGAAAGAAAACTGTCACTTCTGTAGATTAGCAAATCTAGATACCATTATCTTGTATGGCTATAAGTAACATACTCATTCTAGCCATCCATCAAATGCAACTGACGTCAACACAATAGTACTCTTTCCATTGATTTAAATGGGAGCAGGATTAGGACCCGAATGCTGAAAAACGAGTTAAATCTGATTTGAAAAATGCCCCTTTTCATTCAGTTCCATTGAGCTTTTGCCAATTTGTCATATTTTCTGTGTTATTTTTGGTATGCTCCACAGACGCATACTCAAAACTGAAGTCAAGTACTTCAGCAGGCTCAGTTTCTTAACACCCATTTTGTTGCTACTATAATATAGCAGAAATAGGTTTCTATAGAATTTCTGTTCAAATGAATGGAATGTCAGGACACCCATTTTTTTTTTCTGAGTTGCCACAAACTAATTTGCTGGATATGTGTGGTACATTTCTTCAGCAGCAATTACGTTGCCAGAATTCTTGACTATAAAGTCAAATTTCAGCTTTTGATAATTAAGCTTCACAATTAACATTCCATTAAGAGAACAAGGGAAATTAACACTTCTCTATCCCTTTAGTCTATTAGAATGTATCATCAATAGAATGTCAATATATAGTTGAACATTAGATTTGCAACCAGAAGGCTAGAGAAACGTTGGGTTTTGAGTCTTGTTTTAATATTTCAGAAAATTTAGATTCTATAGTACATTAGAACATGTGTAGGCACAGACTCATCCTATGGATTCAGCCCACCAGAATGTATTTTGTCCTTTTTTACTAGTATAAATGCAGAAGTAACGAGGGAACAAAAATTGCAGTGGTGTCTTCTTCCACATCAAAATCTTGCCTCCAAAAATGGAGTATCAAGAATGATGGTCAACCATGATACTGTATTCCTTGTGTTGACAAGCATAAACCAAAAAGATACATCTCATTGGGAATTTTGTTGGAGTAAGGAACACACAATTAGATGCACCGTCACAAAAACAGTACTAACTGAAATTCCTATCAAGGTGTTCCTGAGTTTCAACATCTTTCATTCTCAACAATGGTACACAGATTTTGTGGATGGGTGTAAGGACAACCCAAGAGATCCCTCACCCCTCCATAACTCTGGTCATTTTTAGTTTATTATTGCGTCCTGGCATTTAAATAATAGACTGTGTATCTGGTTCTTGTACAGCCATCAGCCACTTTCTCTTTCTTCTTCTTACAATTAGTCATACCTTCACAGTCTACTGATTTCCCAGGGCCATTTCAGCAACACCACCCCACTCCAATATATCACATTTTTCTCATTTACATCCATTCCATGAATGCTTGCATAGATGCAGTCAATATTTTGTGTTATAAATGAAAGAGAAAAAATGGAGAGAGATTTGTGGTTACTAACTGTAAGATCATTTATTACAGTGTTCCCTCACAAAAATTCTTGTCCATGTCTATCAAACAAGAAAAGAGGAAAGATGGCCCTTATCATTATGAATTATGTTTTCTAATATAACTAGGGAGCTGGGTTTAAGGTTCTCACAGAAAGATTCCATCTTATATTATTTTGTCTCCAATGGAGTTATAATAATTTACATCGCTGAAGATCTGGACCAAGGTTAGAGGGATAAGTTAAAAGCTGAATAAGGTTAGGCTTTGAAAGTAAAGGAGTTTGAATTTGATACACAGCACAACGGGGACCTAGTTGCAGAATCTGCAGAGGGGGTGATGTGATCAGAGATGCTGCTGGCAGCAACACAGAAGAACAATTTCCCAGTACTAAAGCCCCTATAATACTGATTATTCCTTTGCACAGCAGTAACAGCCAATTGTTTCCCAGAAGACTTATTTTCATCCCATGGTGAGACACAATGGTGTACCTTTTAAAACAAATTTCTGCATGTTTTAGCTGTTTGGATCTCACTGACTTTAGCAGGAGTCATGCATCAGAAAAAAAAATGCATAGTTTGAAAATGTGCTTCATCTCAGCCAACTCATCAGGCCACTGGAAATTAGGGCTCTTTTTAATCATTTACCATGTACCTTTACATCATGAGGCACATCTGGGATTCTTATTTATTGTTCAGAAATCTACTGCTCAGTCTGTCCATAATTTTATGCTTTTTTCCCCAAAAAAGATTTTTGTTTCTTTTCTTTTTTTAGTATGGGTAGGATATGGTTATTATTCATGATTCCTCATAAAAATCAAAGCAGGCTATTATATTCCTATTTCTTTTGATTACAATAAGAATACTGTTATCTCAGGCAGACAATGACAGAAGATTGATCACACTGCAGTTAAGGCCAAGACACATTATTGTAGCAATGTGGCTTGTCAGGAGATAATCCAGATATTTTCCAGCCATTTGTCAGAAAATACAGAGCAAAGGGGAGATTATGGGCATGATCCTGCAAACCTTCGATTGCAATGGGAGTTTCACCCTTGCAAAGCTTGTAGGGTTGTCCTAGGCAGTGATTTCAGCTGAATTCCAGATACTTTGTCAGACAGAACAGCTAAATAAGTCAGATCACAGAACTCATCACACCGAAAAAGAAGAGAGAGAGATAAATTGCAGTCAGAACTTATGACATTATGCAACATTAAAAGTTTACCCTCATGCCTTTATTAGGTCAACATGGAGCTGCAAATGTAGTTTTACACCAGATTAAACAAGGCTGAGTGAAAAGGAAAAATCCCATGAGATCGAGACTATTTTATCAGTGTTTTCTCTGAGAGATTCTGATGTGAAATCATTATGCACAGATGAACTATGGAACTCAGACTATAGATATTGTGCTGCAGGAAGAATAGAGGGCATTATTTCAAATGCTATATATAATTTCTTGATTTTTTGCTACAGAGAAAATATTTTAGGAATGTATTTGTCAAAAGGATTAAGCTTGCATAGTATGTCAGTTAGCAGTTTGGTTCTTTTAACCTCTTGCACCACTAACAATACTGCAATGGGGTAAATAGCTCATAACTCATTTGAACTTGGAACATTCCATTACTGGGAATATGACTCAGACCTTCAGTGCAAAATAATTGGCATAACATAGCAGGCTGGAGAAGAATAACTTTATCAGAAGCATTCTGACATTAAGGCCTGATTCGAAGTCCACTGAAGTCAAAGAGAGTCTTTCCCATTGAGTTCAATGAGCTTTGGATCACATCTCGTACTGACAAGGCCAATGAGGACAGGACAAAAGTTATTTATTGAACTCCTGATTCTAGCACTGATGGCTGGGTTTACTTATGTTAAAGCACACTACTATGCACCAGCAGGGTCTACATAGACCAATTAATGTGCAAGAGGTTAGAAATCACACACCTGTAGTCCAGTGGTTCTCAAACTAGGGCCATCACCTGTTCAGGGAATGCCCCTGGAGGGCCAGGCAATAGAGTTGATTAACCTGTTCTTACCTGATGGAATGTTCAGGCCTATCATGTTGCTGGATGCCGTTAGAGTAGAGGGATATTATTCAATAGTTTAAGAACTATCCCTTTTGGTGGTTGTTGTCTTTGAACAACATTACCTACAGACAGGGCCGGCGTAACCCATCAGGTGACCTAGGCGGTTGCCTAGGGAGCTAACATTTCGGGGTCAGCGAATGCTGCGGCAGGATCTTCGGCCACCCCGGTCGTCGTAGGCATTTCGGGGGTGGGACCTCCCGCTGTCTCTGTCAGGGGCGGCATTTTGGGGGCGGGACCTTCTGCCGCCTAGAATGCCAAAAACGTTGGTGGCACTCCTGCCTACAGAAATACATTTTCCACAGGAATCATTTGATTCATTCTGAACAAAGCTTTATTACAAAAGAAACTATAGCAACGAAAACAAAAAAAGCCAATTCATCACACTGACAACTGTTACAGTGGCGAAAACATGCTTAGTATTGTATGAAAAAGAAATCCACAGTATCAAATGTCAGTGGCATATGTAATGGCAGATATGCAAAATTGATTTTTTTTTTTTTTAAATAATGGTTTGAAATGCAGGTTTTAAGTTATTTTTCCCATCTGAAATGCCCAGTCTTCACTCAGGACACTTCCTCAGAGAAAAGCACATTTAATTAATAGTAAATGGGTAATACAACAATAAGAACCACTTGTGCACAAGTGGGACTGATTCTTCACTGTTTTGTACTTAAGTAATCATTAACACGGTGCAAAATGCGTATACAATGCTACCAATTTACCTTCACTTCGCACAGATGTGAGTGATCACATCCTGTATAAGGTCTTGGGGAAATCAGGACGGAATATCATTCTCTACCTTTATGGATGTTGGTCTAGAACAATTCCACATTGGATATCCATGTTGTAGGGGGGGTGCGTGTGTGTGTACGTTCACTCACAGGGACACTATTTATATGCTTATTTATGATTTTAAACATAAAATAAAGTTTTATAAATTATTATTTTTAACAAAATAATTCAAGCTTACAGAATCCATGTAGATGTAACCCTTCTGCAATGTGTTGTTGGCAGCAACAAAGGAAGGGACAAATAATTTTCAAAGGAACCCCTACTTAAAAACCTTCAGTCTGAGGCCTTGTCTACACTTGCAAGTTGCAGTGCTGGTGAGGGGGTTACAGCGCTGCAACTTAGCAGGTGTCTACACTTAAAAGCTCAGCCAGCTCTGCAACTCCCTGTTTTGCCAGCGTGGCTGTCCACTTGGGTCTGCTTCCGGGTGTAGCGAGACCAGCGCTGGTGATGCAGCGCTGGTTCTCAGGTGTGGACACTCACCAGCGTTTTTCTTGGCTCCACCGAGTAATTTAGGAACTTATCCCAGCATTCCTTTTCAGCTCTCTGATCAGGCTTAGCACCTCCACTGCCCTGGCTCAGAGCCTGGAGAGGAGGGGAGAGCAGGGCTTGCCGGAGCTCGGCCCGGAGAGCGGGGAGGCAGGGCTTGCCGGAGCTCTGGACGGGGAGGGAGAGCGGGGAGCCGGGCTTGGCCGGAGCTCCGGGGGGGGGTGCCACGCTCCGCGCGGGAGAAGCGGGGGTGCCAGATCTCGGCTGGAAGGGGAGGCTTGCCGCGCTCCGGCCGGGAGAGCGGGTTTGCCGTGCTCCGGCGGGAGAGCGGGGCTTGCCGGAGTTCCGGCCGGGAGAAGCGGGGAGAGCGGGGCTTGCCGAAGCTCCGGCCGGAGAGCGGGTGAGTGGGCTCGCGCCTCCGGCGGAGGCCTTGCTGCGCTCCGGCCGGAGCCGGGAGAGCGGGGCTTGCCGCAGCTCCGGACTGGGGCTCAAGTGGGGGTCCGAGCGAGCTCTGGGCTCTGAAGTGACCCCGAGGGACCAGGCTGTAACTTTCTGCTCCGTGACACCCCATGGGTGTCCTCAAGCGCTGGCTGGTCATCAAGTCTCCCCAGGTGCCCCGTCAGCTGGACTCCTTGCAGGGGCCAGCAGCTCTGAGTTCAACTCCCAGCAGCCGAGGGAGGCGGGGGGCTCCCCCTAACAAGCCAGTGTGACCCTAAGGGGCTGACGCGCTGCAGACCCCCCACCCCCAGAGCTGGAGCACGCACCAGGCTGTGTCTCATCCCAGTTGGTTCAGGGGTGTCTCCCATGCTAGGCTTGCCCGGTGCTTGGGCGGCTGACAGTCCCCTTTTCTCAGCTGCGCAACCCACAGCCGGAGCTGCCAGGGGCTGCAGCAGGGCTGGGGGTTGAGGCTCCGGTGGGCGAGTCCCTCAGTGCTCCCAGTGCCCAGCAACACACAGTGTCTTGCATCCCGCCCCTGGGGGAGGCATCACTCCGCAGGACAAAGTGGAATGTTCTCAACGTTGTCTCTGAACATGGTGTGTGCCTCAGTTTCCCCTCTGTGCGACTCGATAGCTAGGTGATGCAGGATAAGGTGCAGCGACCCCTAGAGGCAGGGGTGATGGCCGACGTCTGCAGGAACGGCCGACACCCGTAGCCGGCAAGGGTGGTAACTGACGGGCCCCCTGCACTGCAAGGATCAGCCAGACGTGCTGGAGAACAGACCAGGTGCCCTGCTGGCCGGAAAGAGACAAAGCCGGAGGCAGCTGGAAGGGGCCAGTCTCCTGGGGCTCGGGGGAGGCCCTGGGCTCTGCCCCCCCCCACCCAATGCACTTTGCTGAGTGTCCCTGGTGGTGCTAACCAGCCCTGTCTACGCTTTCTGTGATCAGTGGCCACTGGCTGCTCTGCTCCTGGGACTGGGTGAATTTTCTCTGTGATTTTTTCCCCAGCACCTGGTCTGCCTTAACCCCCTGGCCAGAGTACTGAAAAAGCCAGACAGGGACCCAGCCCGACCCACCCCCCACGAGCCCCATGTTCAAGATGTGTTCAGACAATGGTAGACATGCAGGCGCACCACTACCGGGATCCTCAGTCCATCTCAAAAACTCAGCACTTGTGCCCAATGTTTTCCTCAAAACACCCTTCTCAGCATCCTGGTGCTACCACACCCAACTGCCCCCAACACCAGTACGTTCACACTCATAGCCCTGATAACTACGACCGTTACCCAATGCACTCAACACCCATCACCATGCAGCATTTTAATCCCAGTGCAGACAGGCCAGTGCCCAAGTGCAGCAGCAGGCAGTGCAGAGCCCTCAAGGAAGAACATATTCAAACCTGTGAGTGTAAATGCTAATCACCGTACCCCTTCCTGTTTTATGTATTGTATTTTTAATAAGGATTTCTTGTCTTTTTTTACTGCATTTATTATTACAGAAACTGTCATCTACTACAAGTAAAAAATAGAACTGCAAATCAATGAAACCACTGCAAGTAACTGCTGTGAGCATGCTCTTAACTGCAGTAGGAAGCACCCAACATTACTGTGGCTTCAGCCTCAAGTGCTCATTTAAGGCATCCCTTATCCTTGAAGCACTGTTGCTGGGCCTCTCTAGTCGCCTTGCTCTGGCTGTTCAAATTCAGCCTCCAGGCATGGAACCTCGGAGGTCCATTCGTCAATGAAGGTTTCACCTTTACCTTCACAAATATTATGGAGGATACAGCACGCGGTATAATCGCTGGATGGCTGCTTTCCCCCCACTTAGCTTCCCGTACAGACTTCTCCATCTCCCCTTTAAATGGCCAAAGCACACTCCACGGTCATCTCTGCCGGCTCAGCCTGTAGTTGAACCGTCCTTGCTCATGTCAAGCTTCCCTGTGTATGGTTTCATGAGCCAAGGCATTAAGGTAAGTGGGGTTCCCAGGATCACAATGGCAATTTCGACGTCCACCACTGTGATCTTCGGTCTGGGAAAAAAGTCCTGCTTGCACTTCCTGAACAGGCCGTTCGAAAGAATGCGTGCATCATGCACCTTTCCTGGCCATCCTGTGTAAATGTCAGTGAAACGCCCATGGTGATCCACAAGCGCCTGGAGAACACACTGAGAACTACCCCTTCCGATTAATGCTCGGATGCCAGGTGGGGTGGTGCCAGAATAGGATATGCGTTCCATCTATTGCCCCCTCCACAGTTAGGGAAACCCATTTGTGCAAAGCCATCCACAATGTCCTGCACATTCCCCAGACTCACGGTTCTTCTGAACAGGATGCGATTAATGGCCCTGCAAAATTGCATCATCAGTATTCCAACGTCGACTTTCCCACTCCAAACTGGTTTGTGACCGATCGGTATGCTGTCTGGAGTAGCCAGCTTCCAGACTGCAATAGCCACCCGCTTCTCCACTGACAGGGCAGCTTTCAAGTCTCGTGTCCCTGTGTCTGCAGGCTGGGCGAGCAGCACACAGTCCCATGAAAGTGGCTTTTCTCATCCTAAAGTTGTGCAGCCACTGCTCGTCATCCAGACTTGCAGGCCGTGTGATGCCACCACTCAGTGCTTGTTCCCAAGCCCAAAGGCGGCGTTCACGCTGCAGAGCACGACTGTTACTCCCACAAGCAATTTACTGTCAGTGCGTCAGCCGCATCTATTTCATCATCTGAGCTCTCACTGTCACTTTGGAGCATAAGGAATAGCTCCACTGCCAGACGTGATGCGTGGCAACATTCATCAGCAATGTCCTCAGCAGCTCGGGCTCCATTTCTCTCTGAATCACGCGACAGACTCACAATGGCACCAAACGGCTGAAAAGGAAGCGATGCACCACGGGTGGTTGAAACAGGATGGAATGACCCGCACCATTGCCGTCCCCTTCCCCTCACAGCGACAAAATGGGACGAGGTGCTCTGTGGGATAGCTGCCCACAATGCACCACTCACAACAGCGCTGCAACCAGTGCAAGTGTGGACACACTGCAGCGCTGGCCATACACAGCGGTACGAGCACAGCTGTAACGGCCAGCGCTGCAAAACTGTAAGTGTAGACAAAGCCTGAGTTTCCACACAAAATTTTAGAGACAAGTAAGTACGTTCTTTGTGCACCCTTATTAGGAAATACTTCCCCACCCTCAAGCAGTGAGCATGTATGAAACAAGAAAAACTGTTAGGGGGAAAGGATCAACTTGGGAAAATAGCAACAATATAACTAGACGAACGATAGTCAAACACTCCCACATGGTAATTTTGGCAGTAGTCTATTAACTAGACTTCTCACCCAGCAATGTTAATATCTAACAGGCAAATGTCTCTTGAAGACATCACTTCTCTCTGCCCCCTCCACTAAACCCCACTCATAATTTGGTGTCAGCACGTAGTGAGACCCATGTGGGCAGACCTGTCTCTAGTACTATGAGAAGTGGTGCCTGGTCTCATCCTGAGACTCCACCAACTAACTTAGCTATAGTAATTTCAGCTTTACTTAGTAGGTGGGTATGAGGATTCTCACTGAATTTCACTAGGCTTTGCTACTGACATCTGCATCATCTCCCATTGAAGAGTTCTCCCTATATTGCAGAATCCTCAGGGGAGGGGAAGCAGTAGCACATAGGTCACAAAAATCTTGCCAATAGAGATGCACTCCTTGCCACAAAATAGGAATCCTTTCACCCTCTTTTCTCTCTCATTTCAATTTCACTACCCAGCCAACTCTGAGTTTGTACAGTTACGGTGATTCCTAATGTGACACTGGAAGAATTCTGGGTAGAAAACCTATGCAAATGAAGCACTCTTTAGTCACCAACAGATGAGGCAGAGGTCCTTTCCTTCTGGAATTCTGGGTAAACAGCTTATGAAGATAAAACGGGTCTATGGTCATTTTTTTTTCTTTTTCATCAGAAGATGGAGGACAGAAATCCCATTACCCTCTAGAACTTCAGGCTACAGCATTTATGTAGGTGGAACTGTCTTAATACTCTTAGAATCTGGTAGGAGCACTGAGCTGTGTAAGTTAACATCCAGAAATGAAGAAAACTGAGTCATGGGCCAGGGTACACTGGTAACGTGAAACCCTAACCTCACTGAAATCAATGGGAGTTTTGCCATTGACTTCAAAGAGGCCAAGATTTCGCCCTTAGCCTCTACAGAGTTTGGGCATTTTCACCCACAGTAAGCATCATTCATCCTTGTCTAACAAGAACCTTTTATCTTTTCACCTGGCTGTTATAAATTTTGTATGCCAACAATAAACCAAAGCAAACCAAATTGCTATTTATTTGGATTACGACAACACCTAGGAAATCCATTCAGAGCGCCTAGGCATTGTATGGTCAAGTAACAAAAGACAATTGCTAGACAAAAGAGCCCACAGTTTAGATTTCAGACTGGATACAAGAAAACAGACAAAGGACAGAAGATGAGAGAAAATAAATAGCATATAGCAGAAAACAGAAACCTTTAGACATTAGTCATTGATTAAGACTCATCTTCCTTTGTAAAGCTGCACAACACACTTCAGACATTGGTAAATCAGGGTATGTCCAGACTACCTGCCCTATCGGCGGGTAGCGATCGATTCAACGGGGATCGATATATCACATCTCATCTAGACGCAATATATCTATCCCTGAATGCGCTCCCCGTTGACTCTGGAACTCCACCAGAGCAAGTGGCGGTAGTGGAGTTGACAGGGGAGCCGCAGACGTCGATCCCATACCATGAGAACCAGAGGTAAGCAGGAATAAGATACTTCGACTTCAGCTACGGTATTCCAGTAGCTGAAGTTGCGTATTTTACATCGACACCCCCCCCAAGGGTAGACCGGCCTCAGTGTAACCGCAACAAAAGCAATGGTGCTACACTATTTACACCAGCTGAGGATTTGGCCCAGTATGTTTAACAGCTACAGTAGCACAGAGGCAGCTTGAGTGCACTGCATTGTGAATACAATAGGTATTCAAATTTCAGACCAAATCTTCAGCTGGAATGAATCAGAATAACCACTTCATTTCAATAGATCTATACCAACTTATAGCAACTCAGGAACTGACCCTACATCTTTAACTATGAAGTTCTGTCCTTCACAGGTTTAAGTCATAACCATAATATTTTAAAGTAGCTATTTCAAAGTTCTACCACACTGTTCTTTTTTGTGATGCATGTTTTTCATTAGCCAGTGCATATGATTTCAACGTGTGTTTATGGGAGTACCCCACTATCCATTATGCTCAAAGCAGTATCTCATGCTGCATTCCACTGTGATAGGCAATTAGTTCCTGCTGAGTAATTAATTATTAATACAAATATTTAAGAACTATTCTTAGTATAAATTGATATAATTATTTTCTGCTCCATAAAGATAAGTAATGAAAGCAATTATTGCCATCTCATATTTAAAATTGTATATATTCGTCCACAACATGAAATAATAAATAAGCTATCAGTAAAATAACACTTATTTGACAAAGCAAAGACATTTTGTTCTGTTAGTAATATCACTGGATTATGAGTTCCCTGGTGCCGGGAACATAATATGTTGGAGGAGCAAAGTTACGCAGATCTTCAGATTTCAGCAAAATGAATCTGGTTCTCCCTTGTCTTACTCCAGTTTGACGTCAGTTTAAATTCCATTGCCTTAAATGTCATTACTCTGGATTTACAGTAGCACAAGAAAGAAGAATGAAGACTATCATTTGGTTGGCCATAGATGTGGTTGAAAAATTTATCAGCATTCTTCAAGGAAAGGAAATTCTTTGTGGAAACTTTTTGTTCCCGTCAAAGATTTTTAGTGTTATGGTTTTTAAAACCATTTTTTAAAACCCAAACCTGCAAGCTTGAGTCAGCTGACATGGGCCAGCGCTGGGTTTTAATAACCTTAGGTGCTATGCCACTGTACAACATAGACAATATCAGCTCCTGGGATATCAGTGTACTGTCACTGTCAGCCAGTGAACCAAACTGGGATCAATCCTGCAGCTTTTATTCAGACCAAGCTCCCATTGACAAGTCGTGCATCCTGATATTGCAACGCTTAGTAGGATCTTTGCGTAACCTTTCAAAAATTAGGCCTACCATTTGCATACATAATAAAGAGTCAACACTTGCTATTTTGTTGCCCAGAGATATAATGTGTTATAGCAACACCAAGATACTGACTTGCTGCATGTTCGCTCTCCAGCTAAGCTATGTTATAACTGAGAAAAATGGCGGCAAACCACTACTACAGAAGAGCTTCCAGCTTTATATTTTGCCTTTGATCCCAGAAGAGTTTATCAGTAATGCAATTTTTAAAGCTTATTAGACAGCTGAAAACATTATGCCATATAGTCCAAACATTTACTATGTAGCTATGAACATGCAGCATCTCTGAAAATCAGTCCTCTCCTGTGTTATATCTATCTCTACCTAGAGATACAGAGAAGTACAGTTTGTAAGTATTCCAACAACAGTTACCAAATTGTTTTCCTGGGCTCTCCTATTTTTCTAGTAACCTTGGACAAATAGTGCCAACACTAGTGTTTTGGCAATGTTGAGTAAATTAAAAATTAAATACTTAGGAGTGATTGAAGTAGAAAAGAAACAAAAATTCATTAATAAATTTTGAGTTGGCTGATTTATTTATTGGTTAAATCAAATGATAGCAGCTTGGAGCTGCTGGCTTCCAACTGAGCTAGATAAAACTGGAGGAAGCTGAAAAAATGTTGATGTAGATGCAAAATTAAAGCCAGCCCAGTGGCAATGCATGGCATGTCCCTTTATGTGACATATCCTACTTGAGATCCAAGGTTGTAGGCTTTTAAAATAGCAATGAAGAGAAGAGGCATGTACATGTGTGAAGAACGTATGCTAGTAAATCTAAACGCGAATTGGCAGGATGAGTATATGGATCAGGTGCTACAGAACCAATGACCAATAGTGGAAACCTCTCTATTATTCTTGTACTTAAAATTAAGGCTAAGTTCTCAGATGCATCTGGCTCTAAGTTAAAAGTGAGTGGGATGGAGCTACACAGGCACATATCCAAATGGTCAATTTGCTCCCTACCTGTAAGAGTTTTAGGAATTTACCAGGAAAGCTAAGTGGTGGTAGTTTTCCAAACCAAGAGAGGGCAATTCTTACAATTCTGCAGGCTCAGATCATGAAACTATTATTCAAGTATTTATTAAGCCAAGAGCAAAAACAACTGAATGTTTAAACGGACTAATTTCAGACTTTTGGAAATACTCCATTATTTGTCACTAAAGAGCTTACTGCACAGACTTTTACTTCTCAATCATTCCTCTTCATCCCACTTTACTCCACCTCATCACTTAAGTTTATTTCCTGAAAAAAGCATATTTTAAAATAGTGCATGGAAACTTAATCCAAGATCCTTTCTATGACGCTTGTGTACATCCCTCATGACTATAAAGAAAACTTTCAACACATGAACCAAGCATCAGCAGATGCAGTAATGCCTACCAGAGTTTGCTGAGAGCCTGAAACAATTTGCTCAGAGAAAAATTTTGTTCAGATCTTGAGAAATGTGAACTCTCTGTGTTAAATCTGATGTCTAGCAATGATCACGTAAACACAAATATTAACTGCTGAACAAAAACCATAAGAAAGAATCATAGTATGAACTTTTGTACATAATATGCAGGGGTGTCTTATTTAACATTGCAAGTAAATGGAGTTTTTGGCCACAGCATGGGTTTACCACATACCCCCACTCCTAATTTGACCATGGGGAACTAGTAATATAATTATAGCCAAGGAAATAGAAAATGCTGAACTTAGATCTTCTGAGGTTAAGAAAAGAGCAATTTATTTTCCTTTTTTTTTTTTTTAATTAAACCAGAACAAGCTGTAGCACTCATGAGAGGTGTCAGATTCCAAGGTATGGAGACTGAAATCTTGCTTTTATCTGTAGGACATGCACTGCCACTGTTCAGGCTTCCCAATGCTGTGCTGCTAATATAGCTCAAAGTGAACCTCTAAGGTTGAGACAGTAACTCAGTATCCATTTTTATCCAATCTATGGCTTTGTTTTGAGACTGCCAGTAGTAACTATCATGAACAGACTATAATTCCAAAACACTAGTGGAGATGAATATCTGTGAGCAATCTACAGGCTGACAAATAATATTGTACAATGAATAAATCTGTACAGAATCCAAGTCCGCACTCAGCTAATTCCTGATCAGAAAACAGCTAATTTCTGTCAGTAAATTCCTCAATGCAAATAGCTTGATCAACTCTGGATTGATCTGTAAAGCTTTCTGCAACAATTAGCGTAAAACAAGCAGCTCTTCAGACAATAGCTTTCCTGTGAGGAGCATATACTGACTGCACAAGTTTAGAACTGGACAATTTCAGAGCTTTCCTTCAAATTGATGTTTCCATTTAGAGTTTCTGGGAAATAGTTTATCCAATTGTAACTGCAGCTGGCCACTGCTATGATCTTTGTCCTTGTACATTTTTCTAAAAGGTTATTCCACACTTTTATGAAATAATGGAGAGAAGAGCAGTGCCTGGTTTCTTTTAAAGCATGCTAAAAGGCTGCTCTCAATTACACATAATCTCTAGTAAGATGGTTAGGTGCCTGCGATATGAAATGCATTGGGTAGCGTTCTCCCAAACCAAATGCCATCAGAAAATAGGCAGTACTGTTTGTTAAAAGGTCTCCCTGCAGTCAATTTGCTATAGGAGATGAAACAATCTGAAAAGTGTTTTCCCTTCTTCTTTCTGCTCTGAATTAATTTTATTAGAAAATGATGCAGTAACAGATACTTGTGCTCAGACACAAATACTGTATCGGTATGGAACACAGCTCATTTCTTTCAGTTGCTAATGAGGGACTTTTTGTGCGATAATCATAGTTCTAAAACCTATGGAAGGGACATTACTCACTTTGATCACTCCATGAATTATAAAAAAATCATGATCCAACTCTGGCAGGCAGTATTTGTATATCTCTAATGATGTAGCCAGGTATTCCAATATATATATACACATCATTGCACATATAAAAAACATACAATTTACTCTTTCAACACAATCATGAACCAATGTAAAAGCTGCCTGTTGGTTCATTAAGTGCCAGTTCAGCCTGAATGCAATTCATAATGTATTGCTGAGCAATCTGTTGCAGAATGACTGAGAGTTCATTAACATATAGGGAATGAAATGAGCATGCTGACGCATTGTATCATCTATTTCACAGTTTCGTATTTTACTTACAGAAATTGTGGTAAGTCAACAACTTTCAGGGGCCCTGACTAACAAACAACTGGCACACTCTGCTTACAAACAAAACAGCTAACTGATTTAAAATCTCTTTTTAGCATGTGCAGCAAAAGTGGTTACACGCTGTCAACATTTTAAAGTCATTTTGCTAATGTGATCAGACAGGTTGTTTGACTATACCAACAACATATTTCCTGTTGGTGACAGGCAATGAGGTCTATTGATTAGTACAGTAGACTGGGATCCTTAGTTCTAATCTCAAATTAGCCATGACTCAATGAGACCCCTTGGGCAAGTCATTCATCTCTCAGCATTCAGGCTTTCTGGTGAGATTTTAAAGTCCTATTTTATACTAACCTGACATAACTGTGTTTTGCTGGACCAGGAGAACAAGTTTTGACAAGTGGCACTGGTACTATAAGCTTGGTCACCTCAGTCCATTCACACAGCAGTGAGGTTTGATCTAGCTGGGCTTTAGATCCTGGTCATCTTCAGCTAATGGCAGTCTTGTTATGGTTTATGGTTGCATGATCAACCTATCTGAGATATAAATATAGTCAGTAAGTTGTCATCTTTGATGACGGAAGTGCCTACAGAACTTTGTAAAAAGTAAAATATAACAGCTAATGTCCTTGAAAGCAATGGCTCATCCTGCTATGACGAATTAAGAAATTAAAAATATTACTGGCCTTTTTAAAGATGCCATAAGATGTGTCAACTGCCGGTCTTCCAGCCTGAATTAAGACAACATCTTGTGTCCTTTCCAGAGGTTCTGACAATGTAGTTGTAAGACAAAATGTTAAATTCTGGAGGAATTGGAAACATTATCTATTCTATATTATCCCTACAAAGCGTGATGAGTAAGATGGCAATATAAAGGTAGCTATGATCATAAATACTTTGAGTATTATGCCAAATGACTCATGTCCCTGGATCAATAGATTTCAATGATAATGTTCTGATTTTATGACATTTACTGTGGATTTATGATCCATGAACCCAATGTTGAGCTGCTGCCCTTTGGCAAAACTCTCACTGAAATCAATGGAGGTTTTGCTTGAGTAAAGAGTTCAGGATCCGGCGTTAAGTCAAGTTAGTTATAGGAGAGGACTTGCTGGGTCACAAGCCAGGATATTAGTAAAATGGTATAATAAGAATCTTGTGATTATGGTCTAATACTTCATAAACCATCAGAACTACACATTAATGAATGTCTGGGATCCCTCAGCTTTCCAATGGTGCAGAGGATGAAGGCCTGATTATCTGGTCATTTACACACATTAAACATGGATATAATGCCACTGATTTCAATAGAGATGCTATTGATCTGAACCAAGAACCAGGCCCTCAATCTCTTGCCTTGGCAGTTCGTGAGATATCTTGAAGTTATCTGTCCCTCAGAGCAAGCATAAACATCACCGCACCATTAGCAATCATTTCACAGCCAAGACAGGGCACCTTCCACCACTCCAAGCCTCCATTGTTGCCAAGGACTGCTGCAGAGGAAATCACACTAGGGAGTCACAATAAAGGAAGAGAAAGCTATAAAAAAAAAAAGAGAGGGAGAGAGAGAGAGAAAGGAAGGAAAGCAACAAGACTGTCGGGTACATTAAAAACAGTTTAAATAATTTTAATTTGAGATCCACCCCTCCCCTTGCTAGGCAATTACTGAAGATGAATGGAACTTTGAGAAGAGTGGCAATTATCAATTTTGATATCCCTATTACTTCCCCAGCTGATTTAGCTAAGTGCCATTAGAGTTTTACAAAATTCTAATTAATTAATTTGTCTTGGAAAAAGTGAATGTCCTTATTTCTGCCTCTTTGAGTACTGTAGTGACATTATTCAGAGTATCTGAAAAGCCCTGATTGTTTGTAAATGCTGTGATATAGAAGAACAGAAATGGTCTGATGAACTTTCAAAATCTATTACTTTTAGTCCTTTTATTTTTGTATTATATTCTAAACATTAAGTACCTTATGCATTAAAAATCTATTACACAATGGCAAAAAAGTGGCAAGCCAGGTCATTTAGAAAAATCAATGTTACATAGTCAGTTGGAACACAATTAGTCCATATAACCCACTTAATCTAAGAGTGAAATGCAACAGATTGATTAATTGACCATTTTCAAGGCCAGTTGTGCGAAATAGCTTTACAGATGTGTCAAGTTTACTGGAAACAATTCATTTTCCTGGTGCCAATGGTATTGAAAGCAACCACTCACTTAGTATGTCAATAACTGACTACAACTATTCAATACACTGACTTGGCACAGAAAAAATAAATAAAATAAGAGGTGGAACAACGTTCACAATCCTAATCTGTTACCATGGTCAGAAAAACAGTTACTTTGGGCTGATTTAGCAACACCTACTGAAATGAGTAATCCTTCTGTCATGAATCTTTACTCACATGAGTAGAATTGGGCCCAAGGTAGAAAGCATGAACGTTACTTACAAATCCACAGAGATCATCACAGAACAATATTGAAAAGGATTTGTAAACACAGAATTCATGCTTCTGCCTGATAAATTTGCTATGTCAGGTTCTCGATCATTTTCTTCTGAGCCCCTTTCCCCTCCCACCCTTCCACCCAACACACTATAAAAGCTCCATGGCCACCTGTGTCACAATAGCTATTTTTTTACATATAAAAGCCAGAGTCAACATTATGGAGTAGCAAGCAGAGCAATTGCTTGGGGCCCCATGCCACAGGGGCCCCTGCAAACCTAAATTGCTCAGGCTTCAGCTTCAGCCCCAGATGGCAGGGCTCAGGGCCCGGGGCTTCAGTCCCACGTGGTCCCACTGAGTCTAACGCTGGCCCTGCTTGGCAGATCCCTGGAAATCTGCTTGCGGGGTCCAGACTCCTGGTTGAATCACTGTTCTATGTGATGTACTTTGTGCGTCCTTTTGGTATCTGAAATCTTTTTAGTAGTAATAAAAAAGATTCTACACGCCTTCCAGGGTTCCGATTCTCCAGTCTTTATCCACACCATCAAGAACATGAGGAATTTTGGTTTTGCAGAAATAATGTGTCCCCATTTGTTTCCTGTCCTGTCCTCTTTGTTTTGCTAGTGCCCCTCACACTAAATCCCTTGCTGCCTTTTTTCTCCTTTCATGTTTTATTGTAATAATATTCATTCATATAAAAGATCTTTGAAAGCAAATTACAAATGAGTTCCAAGCGTTACAACTCCAGAATAGACTCTCCAGTTATAGATCTTTCAAATGCAGCTCTGGTTCACCTTTCCATGTCTTTCACAGACCAGATTAATTTACTAAATGCAAGCCACACAACTTAACTTTGATTCAAAAGTCATTGTGAAAATGACTAATACAGAAAAACGGTGACAAACAACAATTTTATTTCCGCTAAAGTTCATCTCCTCAGAGCCTTCAAATGAGATTTCACCGTTCCTTTCGAAGGCTCCTTCCTGCTTCTAAACATTTGGCCATTAGAAATGTACCAACCTGTCTGCACCAAAGGCCAAGTTTTCATTAGGTGCAATTAGGCATGCAACTCTCATTATTGTTTACAATGCAATGAAGAATAATAAGGCAGAAATAAGAACATTAACATTAGTCAAGGTAACAAATTATTCTTAATGGAATTTGTAAGCCTAATTCCATGAGCATAGCAATGCACACATACCTTATTTTGTCATTGTCTGAGGAGAAATAGGACAAACCTAAAATAAGATACAAGGAAAACAACAAAACAAAAGCCAGGATGAAATCCGGGTCCCAAAGCAGTCAATGAGAGTTTTGCTATGGAATTCAAGGCGGCCAAGATTTAACCCCAATATTCCTTGTTTTCCTTGCCCAGTTTAAATCAGTAGACATTATGGTTTTATATTATCTATAGTCCCCAGGAATTGCAATAAAATAATCTTGAGTTTTTCTAGCATAGGGCCTGATCCCACACCAATTGAAGAGAATGGGAAGCTGTCCAGGTAGAGATTCCACACTGATGAGATTTTGTGCATCAATCAGTAAATTCTGTGTCTAAGGATGTTCCCAGTATTAGGAAAATGTTACTTGATTTTAGTGCAATATTAAATTGATATAAAAATCACCATTCTGACTTGAAAACAGAGAGGGAAGGTTTAAATTTTGTCTGGCTATACTCAAAGGACAGGAGACATTTGACATGGGTTTAATCAGGCCACAACTTTATTCAGGCTTCAGGCACAGAGCTGCCCCTTTTAAACCTTGCATTCCTAGGGGATGAGTCAGTGACCACAGTGACACTTTTGCAGCAGTTTTCATTTCCCCTCCTGCCAGCCATAAAGCACTGTTCCCTTCACTGGTCCAGCCAGCCAAATATCCCCTCCTCACCCCCACTTAAAGGTGCAGAATGGTCACTCTCTTACATTAAATAAGTATTTGAAAAAATAAATGAATTAAATATAAAACATATTCCTCATTATTATTATTAAACTGTTGTGGAAGAAGTTATTTTCTCTATCACTATTTTTTTCTTATTTCATTTTCTTACTACAAAAAAGCACCTATCCACAGCTTCTGAAACTTGGCAAATGCTGGATGCCCTAAACAGAAAACAACACATTCCATCAGAGATGTTTGTGGAGAATACTTGGTGTCCATTGGCGGGATAAAGGAACTAATTTTTATGTGTTACATAGGACTAGTAAACAGACCGTAAAGACAATGATCTGAGAAAGAATTCTGAAGTGGTTTGGGCATGTTGTATGGATGTCAAAAAAGTCCACATTCCCTAGACAAACCCTTGACTGAATAGCACTTGCAGGACAGAAAAGAGGAGGACAGCAGGTGTGTCATAAGGTATAATTTCCAAATCTGAACCTTAGCGTCCAAAATTTGGGTACCTGTATGAATTCCTCTAAGCTTAATTATCAGCTTAGATCTGATATGCTGCCACCAATCAAAACTCTGAGTGTTTGATAAACTCTGATCTCCCCAAAACCTTCCCTGGGGACTCCCAAGACCCAGATCCCTTGGATCTTAACACAGGGAAAGTAAACTCTTTCCCTCACTAGTGCCACTCAGGCTTCCCCTCCCTGGGTTCCCCTAGAAGATCCTGTGCTTCAAACTCCATGAAACACACCGAGCAGGTTTTTTCCTCCCCCTTCCCTCTTCCCCAGAGGCAGTACCGATTCACGCTTGTAAATCTAACACAAAGAGATTCCCCCTCCCTTCGTTCCTCAGCCTTAACCAGAGGAAAAAAATCAATCAGGTCTTAAAAAGAAATCTTTTAATAAAAGAAAGGAAAAAGTAAAGAATTATCTCTGTAACTTCAAGATGTAAATGTTACAGGGTCCTATAGCTACAGACACCAGAAAGAACTTTTTCCCCCAGTATCAATACAAATCAAAATATTCTCAGCAACTACACATATAAAAGTTAACCTGCCAGATCCACAATTGCAAATAGAGTAAAACAATTATAAAGACTAAAATCGCCTGTTCTTACTTACTATTTAAACAGAAACTTAGAGAGCCTGTAGTAAAGTCTGGTCTCTCTCAGACCCCCTGAGAGAAAAAGAACATACACAACGGACAAAGAACACATACAAAAACTTCCCTCCACCCAGGTTTAAAAGTCTCTTGTCTCCTGATTGGTCTTCTGGTCAGCTCTTCCAGTTCCCTGCTTGTAACCCTTTACAGGTAGAAGAGACATTAACCCTTAACAATCTGTTTATGACAAGGTGACATAAGAAAACCACTGAAAATAATATTGCTGTCATGGAACTAGACGCAGGTGGAAACGTTAGATTGTTTCATGTCACAAAGCACAAGAGCATGTAATCTATTCACAGCAGCTGATAGGGACTTCAGCAAACCACAAGGTAACAATCAGGCTAGACAATTTGCTAAATATGTTGGATTAATTTTCCTAGGTGTTGATAACAGAATGCTAGTTAACCACAAGACCTGAAGAAGAGCTCTGAGGCACTCAAAAACGTGTATCTTTGACCAACAAAATTTAGACCAATAGAAGATATCACTTCACCCATCTTGTCTATCTCATTTACCAAAAAGTCAGGACAGCAACTTTACAATAAATACCTCTGAACCAATCCAACAAGTTGTCTTTGAGTATAACTCCCATCAACCTCAATAAGAGTTCTGCATGCAGAAGAATTTTAGAAACAGAAATATAGGAATTGCCATATTGGATCAGACTATTGGTCCATCTAATCTGGTCAAGTCTAATCCAATATCCTGTTTCTGATGATGACCAGTATTAAATGGGTAAGAAAGTTTCTTCGTAACCCTAAAGAGTTAGAGGTTT
This sequence comes from Chelonoidis abingdonii, assembly GCF_003597395.2. Taxonomy (NCBI): domain Eukaryota; kingdom Metazoa; phylum Chordata; order Testudines; family Testudinidae; genus Chelonoidis; species Chelonoidis abingdonii. The sequence continues at coordinate 97,000,256 of NC_133776.1, read as the reverse complement.
ACGTATGCCCCAAAGCTTGAGGATTTATATCCCTTCTAAAACCATTGTTTTTTAAAAATCCTTCCTCGTGTGACTTTGTACTATTGTATCCTTATTATCCATGAAATATACAATCCTTTTTGAAACACTGTTAAACTCTTGGTTTCACTGATTGGAAACCGCGTAAGTAAGGCTTATGAAGAAAATAAAAGATCCAGACACTCCATCTATAAGAAATACTGCAGGTGTAGCAGAGATGCAAAAGACTTTTATACAGGAAAATGCACAGTATATTTTGTGCTACCAGGAAGAGATGAAACCTTGACTCACAGGCTTGCTTTTACTAATTTATTTTGTTTAATTTTAACTGTTACCTTTGACCATGTAGATGGTGAATGTATTTTTAAATTAAATTTCCTTTGGATAATTTGCAAGATAGCAATGTTTGAATTAAAAAGGAGGAGGTGGGTGATCACAGTTAATTGGAATGCTCAGGAAATATTTATTTTTCACAGACCATATTTGTCAAAGACAATATTATTTTGGTAAGATACTAGGTACCTATTTCTTCTCCCCATATGCCCTCTCTACAGCTCACCTGACCCCAGCGAATAGCAAATTGCCACCTTTGGCTGCTATAAAGCTGGCATCAGATATCTAACGGCTTTTCTCTTGAGGTACAGAACTCTAAACTTTGAAGGATGGATTCTCTCCATGGGTCTATTTCCATCTTTGTTGGAGACCTCAGAGAAGATTTGAATAAAACTACTGAGCATCACTTTGAAGACCACTTTGATGACTAGTATATATACTATAGAAATTCAATAAATCTCCCCTGTTATGTTCTCTGTGGCTCAATGACTGCTCTCTTTTCATTTTTTTTTAAATAAAAAATCATGGTATGTAGGAAGACATGAAAAACCCTTAAAATGCAAAGTTGAACTCCTTTCGAGTTTCAACTGCATCTAACACAAAATGTCACTGGTAGAACAAGTGCAATATTGAGGACGAGAAAAATTCTGGTCCAATGTCATCAGTTGCAGCTACTGGTTAAGTACCACTAAAATCCATCTGAATAAATTATAAACAAGCAAGATTTTTAGCATTGCTGTTATGTGATTACATTTGCAAGGGGAATGACTCTTTAGCTTACTCAGAATGGCTCTCAAAAGTAGGTGGATTTTCATATTTTCTTTACATTTTAATAATACCTAATTTCTGAGGTGTTAGGCGCTCAAGCTATTAATGTACTAAGTAAGAAAATAATAAAACAGCATGAATGTAATTCATGGTCACCATACCAGAATCTTGGCACTGGAACCTTTCCAGCCAGGGTATTCCCCCTCTCCATCCTGGACATGGCACTCAGGTCTTTCTGCTAGGGTGGCAGTGAGAAGAACAGATTGATGTGGAAAAGATAACATACCCTGGGACTTAGAGGTAAAGTCTGTTGTTACAGATAGCAGACCATAGGCTTCCAATTTCTTCTCCCAGTCCACCCACTACTCCCTGCATCCTGTTTGGACTCCAGCCCACGCTCTGCACAGATTCCAGACTGAGAAGAGAGATGTCTGCTGGGTTCAAAGAGGGAGGATGGACAATGTCGTGGAGGTACCTAAGCTCCCCTTCCAAGTGGCTAGTTCTCTCTATATGCATAGGGGCAGGATCCGGATCCAAATGTTGACAGTGTGCTCAACAAACATAGAAGTAGATCTAGTTCCAGTCCCAAAGAGTTTACAAGAACTAGGGGTGTTATTTGCAATATAAATATTCTCTCGTGAAATTTGACTGGTTCTGAAGTCACTAAGCAATATTACAAACTTCCTAATTTATTTAACTATTGGTTCAATCTATTGATCTGCTGCTGAAGTAAGGCTGACTGCTCTGTCATTAATAGGATCACCCCAAGTGACTCTTTTAAAAGGTAGCTACTCCATTTGCAGCCCTGTAACTGATTTTAAAGAAAGGATGCCTGCTTTTGATAGCTACTCAGATCTCTTGGTTTTGTACCATCCCGTCCCGGTGACATGACATATTTTATTAATTCTGTATAAACCAACTGAAATATCCTTTTCACCAGCTTTTCTGGCAACACACATTTGTTTCCCAGCTCGCCCAGCCGCAGCTCTAATCACGTATCTGACAGACCTCTGCAGTACCACAGATGTATGCAAATGTAATGTAATGTATGGAGGCAAGCACAAAATGGCAAAGAAGGATTGATTGGCTTTGGGTACTATAATCTGATTTTCAATTTAGATGGTCTTCTTCACCCTCTATTGTGATGGTCACACATCAAACGCATGCTGCTGATGCATGCGTAATCTGGCTCCTGTCAGGCAAGAGAACGTCTACTGTCCTTCTGAACAATCTAAACCCTGTTTTGAAAATGAAAGGGACACTGCCATAGTAACTGCAGGAAGAAATATATAACTCTTCATCCTGGAGAATAAGTTATCTGCTTGACAAGGGGAAAATATGTCCTGAAATAAACTAAAGAAAAAGAAAATATTGAGCTATAATTCCTCTGGATACACAGATTAAAGACGGGTTTCATGAAAGACATAATATAGAGCAGGAGTCGGCAACCTCTGGCACGCGGCTCGCTAGGGTAAGCACCGGGGCCGGGCCACTTTGTTTACTTGCTGCATCGGCAGGTTCGGTGGACCACGGCTCCCACTGGCCATGGTTCGCCATCCCAGGCCAATGGGGGAAGCGGGAAGCACCACGGGCTGAGGAATGTGCTGGCCGTGGCTTACCCTGGTGAGCCGCGTGCCAGAGGTTGCCGACCCCTCATATAGAGTCAGACTATGCAGCTCTCCTTCATTATTCTCTTTGGGATTAGCAGTAAATTATTCACAGCAGGCCTGACCCAGCTTCCTCGTGCTTGCAAAATTCTCATTGACTTCTGTAATGGACTGCAGCACCTCCACTAGAATCATAAGTTTTTGGACCAGAAAGCTGGTCTAATATACTTGCAGAGTTAGGCTATGACACACACTATCATTACCAAGGGTCAGCTTTATATTGTACTCATCTCCCAAAATGTATGAATCTGCCCTTGCTATTGATAGTCTTCTTGCTCTATTTAACCAGCAATTACGGCACTTAATCTTCTCTATTCTGCATGGCATTCACTTTTCCAGCGCAGGATCTCTAAGCGTGAAAATCTGTCTCAAATAGTTCACAACATCCTTTCTTACATTCCACCTACCACCTCCACTCCTCCCGGGAAACCTGAAGCTTTCATTTCAACCTGGTTTTCCTATCTAAATATTGGATCAAATTTTCCCTCTGCAGCACCCACCCATTACATTTAGTGGAGCTGCATGAATATAAAGGAAGACAAAATTTGGCTTATTAAGTAATATCATTATAAAGAATCTACACACGCACCTCTATTGAGACACAATCCTGCATTTTTTTTTGAAGTTGTATAGCCATGTTGGTCCCAGGATATTAGAGAGACAAGGTGGGTGAGATCATATATTTTATTAGATTAACTTCTGTTAGTGAAAGAGACAAGTTCTGTGTAGCTCAAAAGCTTGTCTCTTTCACCAACAGGAGTTGGTCCAATAACAGATATACTTACCCACTGTGTCTTTCTAACATACTACATTTTGGCATGCCTGAACAAACTCATGCCAATGCTGTTGTAGGTATAAGCATGCAATATGCTTGTCATCCAAGAAGCCTTTAATAGGGCATAGTATGTACCTATTTCCAACTGAAATCATTTCCTCTCTCTCCCAGATAGAATTTAAACATATTAGAAATTAATCTTTTCCCATTTCCCTTTGATCATAAGAGACAAGCCTAAATAATCTATATTTGGGGCTGAAGCTCACTCTGCACCCTGCCTTGCACCTCTGTGCAGCAGCAAGATACAACTGCAGTCCCTGAGCATGTCAAAGGACAAGGGCTGCTCATTCACTGCATCCTCTGAGATGCAAGATGTCTCTAAAGGGACACAGACAAGATGGATCTATTACCTGGACCTTCTAGTTTGAGTTGCTGGCAGGATGAATACAAGACTGTATTATCCTTTATATTTCCTCTAGGAGACTACGAGACCTCTTCCAAATTGGTAAAGATTAATGTACAGAAAAGGAGCCTAATTTGGAGCTTATTAGAGCCCAGTAAAATTATCCGGTCTTTCCTCTGAATGCCTACTGCTAAATTACTTATCCCAAATCTAATCATCTCCCATCTCAGTCACTGTAACGTCTTTCCTCTCTAATCTCGCTGTGTTCATACTGCCCCAAACATCAATGCTAAACCACCCCTTTCTTGTTCTTTCCCCCTTTGAAGTCCCACACTTGCCTCTCAGCCACTGAGCATAAAGTTCAAACTTCTTGCTTACTTGGTTTCTACCTTCATCTCTAACCTATTAGTCTCCTTTGTGTGCTTTGCTGTTCAAGATGCCAAGCCGGACAATTCTTTGGTGCTTACTCAGCCAAATAGCTCTACGTCAACTTCCCCATCTATTTCCTCTAATCCTATCTCCTAGGCCACCAAAAGACCCTTAGCCAATCTGCGCCTAGGTTTCATTTCTGATGCAAAACCCAGTAAATAAGCTAGTGAAAAGTTAACATTTTTAAAGACACTTTGTGTGTTAAGAAATGTACGTGTGAAGTGGTGCACCATATTTGTGTAGGCCATATGTAAAACCCAACACTTCATAAGCATTAGTCAATCAGGTCTAAAAGCACCTTTATTAAGTAGGTAAGTGTTCCTACTCCCATTTTATAGATGGTGAAAAAGGCTCAGAGATCTTGAGTGTTTTGCTCAAGGTCCCACAGCAAGCCAGCAAATTTGAATCCAGCTGTCTGGACTCTAAGTCTTAGGAGTGATCTAACAACAGCATCAACCAAGCAAGTCCTTCTCTGTTGTTAAAAGGGAATAAAGCCTCAGACATTTTAAATTCAGGGAAAATATAATTACCTCATTTTGTGGAAAAGGGGAAAGAGGTTGTGGAACATCATTTTAATTTATCTAGGAAGCTGTGGTCTAGTAACACAGAATTTCCAATTCAGAGTTTTAATCCTAGTTCCCTGAATTATTCTGGGCATGTTTCTTAAACTTTTTCATCTATTAAATAGGATCAATGACTTCCTCCTTAGTCACAAGGGATTGTGAGCTTAAACACACAGTGCTTATAAAATGCTATAGTGTGGTCACCGCTAAAATGGAACCGTTGCCAATTTTTAACTTTAAAGCACATTCAGAATAAGGATGATGAAAGTGGAATATTCCTTTATGGCATATTTTCTTGACCAAGGCCCACATTCGCACAGGTATTTAAATTTCTAACTGCCACTGAAAACTCCCTGTCAAGACAGAATTTAATCTTATTAAAGATCAAGGAAAACCTAAGAAAGTCTTCAGGATTTGGAACAATATGCTGCATTTATATAACCAACATTCACTCAAAGATCTTGACTCATTTTACAAGACGTTGGCAAGCATTAATATCCATATTTTACAGATGAGTCAGCTGAAGCACAGACAGATTAGATGACTGTGTGTGCCCGTAGGTGAGACAACAGCTGAAAATAGCTCTCCTGGTTCAGTTCCCTCCTGCTCTATCGCAGCTGTCCACACCGCTCAGATAATGTTCTGTCATTTGTTTGCGTCTCTCAGGTGACAGACTGTGACCAGTTGATAACTGCCAGTAAACCATGGCATGCTTTGCTTTGTAATAAGCATTGTACCCCTATAGGGTAGTCAGGGTGTTTACAACTTAACAGCTGCCCCTGGGCTGGCAGTTGACATCGGCAAGAAGAAATGCAACAGCTGACAGAGCAGGAGTAAATGGTGCTGCCCAGCATTAAATATAACAAACAAACAAACCAGGGAGAAAGGGGAAGGAATTGCTGCCCAAAGGCATCACTGAAGCAACTTGCTGTTGCTTCTAGAGCTGTAATTCCCCAGTGGGCATGGTTGGATTATTAATGCTAATCATTTACATGGTAAATGTTGGCTTTTTATTTTGTGGGACTCTCTTGTTTGCAAATACGTTAGTGACCCTGCACATAGGTGGAGTTTTTCCTATGTGAAATACAGATTCTCAAGTTAACTTGCCTCACAATGTTAAAGCTGAGAATAAAGAAGACTCCAGATGCTTAACATTCAATGAAAGTCCCCTGATTTACACTGTTGTGGATGTCTTCCATTTAAATGGAGGCCTTTCCGTTCAGACTGGACATTAACCCCCACTCCCCCAGCCTTTAGCATCTCTCAAAAGCCCTGGTATCCTTGGTTCAAATTTCTCCTTCCGTAACCAACAGAGATAGAGTATGCCAAATGCATTAGGGACTCCTAACCAACTTCCAGGATGATAATGGAGAGACACCCATTGATTTCAATGGGAGTTGCGTATCACATCTAGTTATGCACCTGCCTGTCACCCAAAATCCCAGAGGTGGCTGTATTTCTGTGCTGAAATGAGCCCTCGCGGGCCAAACTCAGTTCTGCTGTAAGTAGATATAAACCCATTGAAATGAATGATGTACCAACAAGGCTGATTTTGGCCCATTTTTAGTAAAGCAACTCAGTTTTAAAGGCGCTGTGTAAATTCAGTCTTCAGTTTCAAAACAAAAACAGACGCATTATTCTGCTTGATATATATGCACTCATAAATGTCTGAAACACCCGCTAACCTCTAAGTCTTCCTCCCCGCCCCTTGTCCCCGCGTGCACTCACTCATACAAACAACAACCAAGCTTTAAGGCTCAATCCTGCAAGATGCTGCTCGTTGGTCCTGATCCAGCAAAGCACTTCAGCAAGAGAATAGTCCCACTGAAGGCTAAAGTTAAGCATATGCTTAATTGCTTCGATGCATCAGGGCCAGAAAGGTTACGAGAGAAGTGCGAGCAGGCAGAACTCTCTGCATCTGTCTTTGTCGTCACTGAGCTGGTACAATCCACACTCCAGTGACTTTACAAATGAATCAAGGAAACTTTGAAAAATGACTGACCACTGTTGGGATGGCTCCTACGTATTCTGTGTAATTCAGACATCCAAGGGTGAAAAAGTTGCATGGGAGGATCCCTTCACTAAAACAACCCCTAACATCCATTCTGAAAACACACCTCTGAAGGGTATATATTTTCTAGATCACACAAACTAGAGTTGATGCAAAAACCCAGAAAATTGTGAAGCAAAAGAAATCTTGAAGCATCACATTTTGAAAGCAATTAATTAAGAAGCCTGAAAAAATACAGAGAAAATGATAATACAAACAAGATAATTTTATCTACAGTGAAAAAATGGTTTGGGTGAGAATGATCTTCTGCTCTTTAAAAAAGATGCTATAAGGATACATGGTCCCACTGGAATCCCTTAAATTATTTTGGTGAGAGGTTTGACTAGGTCAAGTTGTATTCTATGATCATTTGTTGCTGTACAAATTTAACTATTATTGCTTTCCCCTCCTCCTCCAAGCTACTTTTAAATATTTTGGAATAGTATTTTAGAAATCATATGGAGAGAGAATTATTTTGAGAATCAAGGGCATTTAGGGGTAAGTTCATGTAAGGACAGGAAGCAGTCACAATGAATATTGTTACTTAGCAATATTTTAGGTTTATCTTGCCTTCTAGTAGCTAGAGGCCTAGAGGAGACAATCAGTGCTACTACTACTGACAGTTGAAGATTATCCTGTAGCAAACGCAGTCTACACTAGATTCCCCTTCTGCACTCACGAGTAACTTGGCACACATGAATAGCATCATTGATCTTACTGGAACTTCTCATGTATGAAGTTACTCACGTGCATCAGTGTTTTCCATTAGCAGTGCTTTCATTACTAAGAGATCCAATGCTGATTATAAAATCTATATCTTTTCAAACTGGAAGATGCAGTCGGTGACTTATATCTGACAGCAGGAATTGCCATACTTGGATGGATCTGGTAGCCTGTTCTGATAAGGGCCAACAAAAAATGCTTCAGAGGAATACATAAGACAATACAATACCATGAAGGACATTCCTTCGAGTCTTTAGCTAATGATTAGCTTGGGCAGTAAATCATGAAGATGAGATCTGAGTCTTAGGTAGTGCAATTACAGACACGAACGTTATTCACGTGTAGTCCTGTTCTGAATCTCACTACCTTTCTATAGTGAATTCCACAGGTGAATTATATAGAGAGCTTTTTTGGGGCTTGCAAGTATCAGAGGGGTAGCCGTGTTAGTCTGGATCTGTAAAAGCAGCAGAGAATCCTGTGGCACCTTATAGACTAACAGACGTTTGAGCTTTCGTGGGTGAATACCCACTTCGTCAGATGCAGGTAGTGGAAAGTTCCAGGAGCAGGTATATATATGCTAGCAAGCAAGCTAGAGATAACGAGGTTAGTTCAATCAGGGAGGAGGAGGCCCTGTTCTCGCAGTTGAGGTGTGAAAACCAAGGGAGAGAACTGTTCTAGTAATGAGCAACACCATACAGTCATTTGTAATTAGTCAGACTATGGTGTCACATTTGCAGGAAAGAAGATCAGCAGCGTCTCTTTGAAATCTGTCCTGAAGTTTTTTTGCTGCAGGGATGGACCTTAAGGTCTTGCAGTGTGGCCAGGAGGTGAAGTGCTCTCCTACAGGTTTTTGTATACTGCCATTCCTGATAGCTGATTGTGACCATTATCCTTTCCATAGGAGACTTGTCCATTTGGCCGATGTACCAAGCAGAGGGGCATTGCTGGCATATGATGGTGTATATTACATTGGTGGACGTGCAGGTGAATGAACCAATGATGTATGGCTGATCTGGTTAGGTCCTGTAATGGGGTCGCCGTGTAGATATTGGGCAGAGTTGGCATCGAGGTTTGTTGCATGGATTGTTCCTGAGCTAGAGTTACTTAGGTACGGTGTGCAGTTGCTGGTGAGAATACGTTTCAGGTTGGCAGGGTTGTCTGTGAGCAACGATTGGCCTGTCACCTAAGACACTGTGAAAGTGTGGATCATTGTCCAGGAGTGGTGTAGATCCTGATGGAGGTTGGAGGGTTTTAGCTGGGGGCTGTATGTGATGGCCGTGGAGTCCTGTTGGTTTCTTTCTTGGGTTTGTGCTTGTAGTAGGAGCTTGGGTACACGTGCTCTGTTGACTGTTCCTATTTCCTCGTGCGGTATATGTATTGAGAATTGCTTGGTGGAGATTTTGTAGTGTTGGTCGCTTGTCTGAGGGTAGTAGCGATGCGGTGTACCTAGTGCTTGGCTGTAGACAATGGATCGTGTATGTGCCCGGATGGAAGCTGGAGGCATGAAGGTAGGCATCAGCATCCAGTAGGTTTTCGATATAGGTGTGTTAAGTGACCATCACTTAGTCTCGCGTGTCTAGAAAGTGGACCTCCTGTGTGAGATGGTCAGGCTGAGGTGATGGTGGGTGGAAGTGTGAAATCATGTGGAATTTTCTAGAGAGCCTCCTTCCATGGGTCCATGAGATGAAGATGTCATCAAGTAGCTTAGAGAGAAGGGCGTGAGTGGACGAGAGCTGAGGAGAGCGTTTGTTCAGGTCAGCCATAAAATAGGCATTGGTGGGGCCATGCGGGTGCCGCATAGCGGTGCCACTGATCTGGAGATATGTATGTCATCAAATGAAATTAGTGTGTGAGTATAAAGGCACAGAGATCAGCAGCCAGTTGTGCTGTGGCATCATCAGGGACCGTCCTGACAGCTTGATTCCATCTGTCTGTGGGATGTTGTGTAGAGAGCCTCTACATCCTCGGTGGCTAGCTGGTTTTCTGGAGGTGACCATGCGTTTAGTTTCCTCAGGAAATCAGTGGTGTCACGGAAGATAGCTGGGAGTGCTGGTGGGATAGGTCTGAGTAGAGAGCCCACATATCCAGACAGTCCTTCAGTGAGAGTGCCAATGCCCGAGATGAGGGCATCCAGGATTTCCGGGTTTTGTGGATTTGGGTAGTAGATACAACCCTGGGGGCTCTAAGGGTATGCTGATTTGTTCCGGTGTTGTTTAGGGAGTGTCCTGAGTAGTGGTGCAGTTCTTAGTGTATTCCTCAGTGGGATCTGAGGAAGTGCCTAATTTGTATTGGAGAGTTCGTGGTGGCCTCCTTTTGTAGTCAAACTGTTCATGACTGAACACACCTCGTTTATACAGCCTCTTTGATGATAATGCAGGGTGGTTTCTGAGGCTGTGATGGCATTGCATCTGCACGACTTAGGCTATGAGGCAACGTGTTGTTTCCACGATCTCTGACTGTGCAGCGTCGGCGAAGCATTCTAATGTTAGGTCCAGACTGTCATTTCGACCCTCAGGAGATGCATGTGGAGTCCTTCTTCTGTGCTGTTGGTGGGAGGGCACCTGTGTATCAGTGCACTGTGCAGTGTTGTCCTGGAAGATTCTTTGAGTCGGAGACGGCGAAAGTAGGCTTCCAGATCGCCACAGAACTGTATCATGTCTGGTGGGGGTCAGGCAGAAAGAGAGTCCCCGAAGTAGGACAGACTTTTCTTCGGTGCGGTGAGTGGTATTGGATAGATTGACGATATTGGGTGGGTTAGGGTACTGCGGTTGTTGCTCCCTGTGGCAGGTAGGAGTTTAGACAGCTTACAGTCCTTTTTCCTTTGTAGAGAGGTAAAGTGAGTGCTGTAGATTCTCCTGTCTTATTTAGTGAGTTCGTTGTATGGAAGTTTGGTTATTAATGAGATCTCCAGGTGGAGAGCTCTTTTTTGAATGTTTCCGTGTTGCTGTATGGTGAATGCGCATGCAGGTGGTGTCCCCAGTTTCTTTGATAGTGTATGGATAATCTCTCACTGTCTGGTCTGTTGTAGTAATTAGATAGCAGTGGATTTTACCTTAGTCCATTTGGTATGATGCCATCCATTGCATTTAGGAAGATGAATCTGTCGTGTATGTGGCATAGTTCTCATGAGGTTGATGGATTTCCACTCCATACGGCTTATAATGCAGTGCCTTGCATGATGTCAAGTATCAGGGGTAGCCATGTAGTCCTGGATCTGTAAAAGCAGCAGAGAACCTGTTTCACCTATAGACTACAGACGTTTGAGCTTTCGTGTGAATACACTTCGTCAGATGCAGGTAGTGAGAGTTAGGGGCAGGTATATTATACTAGCAAGCAAGCTAGAGATAACGAGGTTATTCAATCAGGGGATGAGGCCCCGTTCTCGCAGTTGAAGTGTGAAACCAAGGAGGAAAATGGTTCTGTAATTGGCAACCCATTCACAGCTCCTGTTTAGTCAGAGCTGATGGTGTCAAATTTGCAGATGAACTGAAGCTCAGCAGTTTCTCTTGAAGTCTGGTCCTGAAGTTTTTTTGCTGCAGGATGGCCACCTTAAGTCTGCTATAGTGTGGCCAGGGAGGTTGAAGTGCTCTCCTACAGGTTTTTGTATATTGCCATTCTGATATCTGATTTGTGTCCATTTATCCTTTCCGTAGTGACTGCCTCCGGGCACATCACACAACTATTGTCTACAGCCAAGCACTGAGGTACAACCGCATCTGCTCTAACCTCTCAGACAGAGACAACACCTACCAAATCTCCACCAAAGCATTCAACTACAATACACTCGAAACACCCGCACAGAGGAATTAGAAACAGATCAACAGAGCAGACGTGTACTCCCAGAAGCCCTCTACAAGACAACCAAGAAAGAAACACAGGACTCCACTTGGCCTCCACATACAGCCCCCAGCTAAACCCCTCAACGCATCATCAGGGATCTACAACCCATCCTGGACAATGATCCCACACTTTCACAGGTCTGGGTGACAGCCAATCGTTGCTCACAGACAACCTGCCAACCTGAAACGTAATTCACCAGCAACTGCACACCGTACCATAGGAACTCTAGCTCGAGAACCATCCATGCAACAACTCGATGCCAACTCTGCCCACATATCACACCGGCGACCCCATCACAGGACCTAACCAGATCAGCCATGACCATCACTGGTTCATTCACCTGCACGATCCACCAATTAATATAATGCCATCTATGCCAGCAATCCCCTCTGCTCTGTACATCGGCCAAACTGGACAGTCCTCTATGGAAAAGGGATAAAATGGGACACAAATCAATATCAGGAATGGCAAATATCAAAACTGTAAGAGAGCACTTTCAACCCTGCCACACTATAGCAGACCTTAAGGTGGCCATCCTGCAGCAAAAAACTTCAGGACCAGATTTCAAGAGAATGTGAGCTTCAGTTCATCTGCAAATTTGACACCAATCAGGCTCGGACTGAACAAAGACTGTGAATGGCTTGTCAGCTACAAAACCAGTTTCTCCTCCTTGGTTTTCACACCTCAACTGCAGAACATAGGGCCTCATCCTCCCTGATTGAACTAACCTCGTTATCTCTAGCTTGCTTGCTAGCATATATATACCTGCCCCTGGAACTTTCCACTACCTGCATCTGACGAAGTGGGTATTCACCCACGAAAGCTCAAATGTCTGTTAGTCTATAAGGTGCCACAGGATTCTCTGCTGCTTTTTTGTGGTTGTTATTACTTTACTTAATGGCCTTAACTTCATGGCTCAGCTTCAGGGTCTTGCACTGTGGGTAAGAAAAACAACAGCACCTAGCTGGCATTCTCTTTCTCAGTCATTGTTCTGTACATATCTGTATGTCTGCTCATTCTTCTCTTTGCCAAGAGACAAATGTCTAGGAACCCCAGCTACCTTCTGCTATGCAGAGTAATGGGTAGCAGAATGCTAGTGCAACTCTCGCAGACCTGGTACAGTGCAGAGCAGTGACTCTGGGACAGGGAAAGAATGAAGCAGAAGGCCTGCACTAGGGTCTAGGGGCCACAGGTGTGGATTTTAGAAGGAGGCTCAGAGGACATACTGAACTCCATGTCATGGTCCCAGGGTGGGAGGATGGGCAGGTGGGGAAGACAGCTGTCTCACTGGAAACATACATAGCTGGACATATGACCAGCTGTAATGTAAGTCTCCTTTTATGACTGCAAACCTACCTGTACATGAGGCCCCCTTGGGCATTTCTCCCACACGAATGAAGCCCTTTGACATGGCAATTATCATTGAGTGGACCTGCCTCATTTTCCATCTTAGTCCATGCAGTTGGCTCTGCCCTTTGTGTCATCATATATTTCTTTACCGGGGGTGGCAGTGACCAGAATGGAAACAAATATTCCAGTGCGTCCCAGAATAAACTTCTCCTGGTGCCAGCTCAGAAGAGAAAAGGCCAGCAATAACCCCTTATCCTTCATGGGAGCCTATGTAGTGGACCCGGCAGCCGAATCACGGTCTCCCTGTCAGGTTTACCCTGGAAGATCTCTGCACTCCTCATAGGGCTGGGGACAGCCTGACTGTGGCATAGGAGTTCCTTCTGCTGCTTCAGGAGCCACTCCAGCCCTTTCCACCTCTGAGTGCCCTTTCCACCCCCTGGTGTCCTTTCCAACCCCATTGACTGAAGCTTCCTCTTTTTTTAAAAGACCTCCTCCCTGCCAGGCATGATTGGCAGGGGTGGGGCTACCTCCACACATACAGCCTTGCTAGGCCTTTCTTCATCTGTGTGGCGTTCAGACACCCCATCACACTGGGTAGGGCCTGCTGACAGGAATTTCAGGAAGAGGCGATGGCCACAGTTTTGTGGATTGACTAAGCTTCTGATCGATAATCCTGTCTCCCGATTGTTCAGAGATTTCAAGATGGGCCTGGGGTTGGAGAACCAGCCTACTAACCAACTCCAGGATGGAAATTGCAAAATACTTTGGGGTTAGATCTTTGTTCTTTATAAAAGATTGAGTTAAATATGTAAGACAATGGACACAATTTGTCTTTTGCAGGATTGGATAATGTGATTTTAATGCATTTTCCTCTTCATTTATTCTTAAGGGAATTTACTGCTTGCAAAAAGTGCCTGAGGGACAACCTTGTCTCTGCCCATAGAACTGGCCTTGCAGTACAAGATGCCTCATGCTACCATTTTTTATTCTTGTTCAGGAGGGCTCACTGGCTTTACAGGCTTATGTGCCCTTTCAATCCTTTGCCAACAAGGGTGTCATTCATTGTGATATCTACCAAACTCTGTGCTAACAAATAGCACTTTACATCTTCAGAGTTTGGTACAAACACCCACAAATTAATGTTCACAACAACCTTATCACTTCAATATTATCCCATTTCACAGATAGAAACTGTGACAAAGAGTGGTTAAGTGAGGCAACCCAAGGTCAATGATTAGCAGAAAATTAAACCTTACGAATTCTTGGGTTTATCATAAGCATCTTCCCAAATCTGGACCTTAGCGTCCAGAAATATGGGTGCCTGCATGACCCCTCTAAGCTCAATTACCAGCTTAGATCTGATCTCGCTGACACCAACCAGGAATCCCAGTTCCTGGTACACTCTGGTCTCCCCAAACCTTCCCTGGGGGGACTCCAAGAACCCAAATCCCTTGGATTCTTAAAACAAGGAGAAATAAATCATTCCCGCCCTCCTTTTACCCCTCCCAGGCTTCCCTCACCAGGCTACCCTGAGAGATTACTGATCCAAACTCTTTGAATCTAATCCCCTTCCCCAGAGGCACATAGATTCAAGGAAAACAGAGAGAGATTCTACCTCTCCCCCCTCCACCATTCCTAGTGAGTTTCCAAATCCTGGGAAAAACAAGGGAAACAAGAAAGAAAATCCAACAGGTTTAAGAAACTTTATATAAAAGAAGAAGACAAAACTATATTCTCTGCATTAAGTTGACAATACGGCTCAATTGCTTAAAGAAATATCGTAAACAGCCTTATTCAAAGAGATCATTTAAACATTCCGCAACTACACACATGTAAATACAAAAAAATAATAACAGCTATTGTTTTTTCTACTTTGTACTTGAAACTGGACTGAGATAGAGCTGAGTAGAAGAATCCCCTCTCTAGCTGAGAGCCAGACAAAAAAAAAACACACACCAACATTCCCCCCTTGAGCTTTGAAAATCTGGTTTCTGATTGGTCCTCCTGGTGGTCAGTTTTTGGTTTCGGCTTTGTAACCCTTTACAGGTACGAAACATTAACCCTAGCTATCTGTTTTAAACAGGGTTACATACCTGAACTCTGTTCCACTAGGTCATTCAGTGAACAGCCATCTTCTAGTAATAAATGGTTGTTAAACACTGGGACGATCTGACTAGTGACTGCTGAGATGAGAAGTTCTGCTTCCCATACAAATTGCAGTTCTATACCTCTCATAGCTGAGAGCCAGACAAAAAAAAAACACACACCCAAACATTCCCTCCCTTGAGCTTTGAAAAATCTGGTTTCCTGATTGGTCCTCTGGTCAGGTGTTTGGTTCTCTTTGTTAACCCTTTACAGGTAAAAGAAACATTAACCCTTAGCTATCTGTTTATGACAGGGTTACATACCTGAACTCTGTCCACTAGGTCATTCAGTGAACAGCCATCTTCTAGTAATAAATGGTTGTTAAACACTGGGACTGATCTGAACTAGTGACTGCTGAGATGAGAAGTTCTGCTTCCCATTACAAATTGCAGTTCTATTTTTTTTTTTTTACTATTATTATCCTATCCTCCTCTCAGCTCAAGTAGCTGCTGAGAAATTTCTCAAAGCCCACACCTCTTTATTTCCATGCTTGGAATTTCATTTTGATCTGCAATTATAGGAATTAAAATTATATTCCTTCATTAATAGTCCATTAAATCTGAAAGTTACCCTGACATCATGACTGCAAAGGACAATGGGAAATTCTATTTTAATGGTCTCTGTCATTCCATAAAGCCAATGCATACTAAGTTATCTGGCAGGTGCTCCCAATTACCAAGCCTCAGAGAAACACAGCTCCTAGAAGGTCCTTAGGAAACTCCACCCTTCTTCCAGGGGGAATTGTTATAACTGTTACTGTGCATGGTGTTCCCTACCTGTATGTTTTCCATAGGATGAAGGACAGTTTGGAGCAAAGTTATAATGGAATAAATCCCAGAGGAACTGCCCAGCTTTTGGTGTTTGATGCTTAAACATGAGTTTACTTATCTAATGCGATAAAACAGACCAGCTATATGGCACATACAATTCAATGTAATGTTTAACTCAGACCTTTTTTTTTTATTTTATTTTCCCTTGAATGTACTATACTCCAAATGAACACAGGATATTATTAGCCAGTGTGCTTCAGCTTTACATTATTATTCCAAATGTCAGATCCAGAACATATTATAAACTCTTATTCAGATCATCTACATTCCATGTATGTTTGACAAGACATAGGATATTACTTTCATGCTCTTGATTATTAGATCTATATTAAATAGAAATTTATCAGGTAAGCCAAAGTGACTGCTTTGCTTTTTCTTAGCCATCTGTATTTACATTACCATTTTATGTACTGGTTTATAGGTAATAGAATTACTTTAAGACTTCAGCAAAAAAGTTCATTTGATCCGATTTGTCTGCAAATTGAAAATTCAAGCCACCCTAGACAAATCTCTAGAGAGCTGCAGATTGTATAATATTCATGGAAATGAGCTATCTGTACACATTAATGATTACACAACTCTTATAGGTATTCATTTTATTTAATTTCCTCAAGATCATATGTGTAACGTCTCCCATTCAAGTGCATGTAACATCGAACGGCCTTTAGACAGCGCTGTCAATAAACTCGATGGTTGCCATTTCAAAAATGCTGAAAATGATTCCAGAGGACAAGATTATATGTTATTAAATTATTTGCTCAGATCCAAAATATTTACATTTGTTTAATATCCTGTGTAATAAATAACATTAGTGATAACATGAAAATATATTAAACACAAAAAATAACATACAAAACATTCCCTTCTTGTTATATTAACATTATACACATTTGCGTTACAAAAAAGTATTGAATTTCACTAACAAACCACATGGCATTTATATAATATAAATTTGCAATCAAAGGGGGGTGGAGGGGAAGTGCGGTATAAAAAAGACGTTTCATATTAGTTTTAGAACAAATAAATAGCAAGTGTTTTGTACTATTGATTGTAATTGTATTGACTGATGCATTAAGGGGAAATTATGAATATTACTGAAAGTCACAACGGGCCTAGTCATGCTCACATTGAAGTCAATGGTCAAACTCCCTCAATTTTAATGGAAGCATTATGGGTCAGAGTTGGCCTAATCCAAAGACCAGTGAAGCCAACGGAAGTCTTTCTATGGCCTTCGATAGCTTTAGATCAGTCAGGTCCTTAGTCATTCCCCACCATTTACATTTTAAATAAGTCCATATACTGTTGAAATATTGCCTCGCTAAAATGGATTGAAAAATACGAAGACTAGAACAGTGGTTCTCAAACTGGGGCTTTCCCCACACAACGGTGGCACCAGTTTGAGAACCCCTGGACTAGAAGATGATACTGATCTTTTGGTTGATTGCTAGTATTCTGGTTGGAAATTGTTGTCATAAGTAAGGCCTGCCTGAACCCACTGAACTGAAAGATATATTCAAATTGTTTCTAAATGGTTTGCCGCATGACCGATCAGTCCAGGAGTGAGTGGTGATCATTAATCCATTTAGATTACAAGTAATCTGCTTGTAGATTAACACTATCTGAACCTCTGAAAGTTTTGATGAGCCACGCCAATTTTTTCACACTAAAGGGAAAAGAAAAAGATTTTCTCCTTTTTTAATACCACCGTGATCAAACGGCTTAGACTTTAAGAATGTACCCTTACATTTAATTATGAATTCTTTCCTATGAATTTTCACATTTTTTTTCCATTCCACAACTCCTCTTTTTCCTTCCCTCCAATTTTGACTGAAAGGAGAAATATTTCATTCCAGAATGCTGTCTCATAGGAACTGCAGTTTGTGTCCCTCATGCCCCCCCCCCCCTTCACTATAGGCCAGGTCTTTGGTCAGATTACTCTTGGTGACAGGAGGCAATGCAACATGGATAAAAGTGCAGCTGGTGCTGCTCCCATTGAGATGAAGGACTAAACATGCATTGACTTTAATCATGCAGCATTGGGGCCCAGGAGAAGCCTGTGAAGGAGACAAAACACTAAAAGGATTCCCACACAGTTTCTCAAATTAGGTCCTTGAGAGCAGAGTTGAGCTGGAAAGCTATGACTAGGAATACAGGAGTAGACCATTTGCTTCTGCACTGTCTTCCCTCTCCCACCTCAGCCTTCTCCAGTTCCCTTGCAACACAGCTCTAAAGGACTTATGTAGCCATGTCCTCTCATGACATAATACCTGTGCAACGCAGTCAGAAGTAACTTCCAATTTGTGTGAGTGTTAATTTAAGGTGTTTGCATTGATTTATAAAGCCTTATGTAGATGGGTTTTACATAAGAGACCAGTGCTCTCAGTGCTTTATCTTAAGAGCTGAGATCTACTGAGATGCTTGATCTGTCTGCCTCCTGATTCAGATGGGGCCTGTTCTTCTGTATAACAATAAAACAAATTGCAGAGAAGAGTGACATTTTGCTGATAACACTGTCCTTGCCATATCTTTTAAGGGCAAAGATCTATCCAGTGTGGCATCTTGCTTCAAGCTATGGCTCATTGTAGCTGCTTTAGAGGAAGTTATACCTCTATGGCTGTGGTGCAGTACTGCCTACATAGAGCAGATCAAAATCATAAATAGTAAAAATTGCTGCTAATGTTTCAGTATTAAATTACTGTGAGGGATAAGCCCTGTTTGGATGCATGAAGAAATTCCTTGATGATTCATTGGTTTGGGAAATAATCAAATTACTTTTAAAAAAGTTGTGTTTCTCAGTCTGGGAGCAACTGGCATCATAATGCGTTTTCTGTACCATGTGTAACACTTGGTGGGTCTCCTTGTAGAGTCATAAAACAGTTGCCCTGTACAACTTTGGAAAAAAGGCAATTTACTGAAATTAGGTGATTCACCCATTGGGAACACCTGTTCTTTGCTCAAATTGGGAAATCCCACATTCTCTCTCAAGAAAGGCAAGATAACCCATTTCAGGTGCACAGAGCTATTAGCCAAGTAAGAGAAACAGAAATCCACTCTCAGGTATGTCCGTACTACGTCAGACCAGTGGGTCACGTAGTCCAGCATCCTCTCTCTGAAAGTGGTCAATAGTAGATGTTCCAGAGGAAGTGCTTCAGAAGAAGAAATCCTTTAGTGGACAATTGTGTAATAAACATACCCATAGGGAAAGTTTCTTCCTATCCTCCCATCAATAATGTATGCTCAGAAGCATGAGGGTTTATACTAGAGTTGGTTGGGAATCTTTCACCAGAATAATTTTCAACTGGAAAATGCCCTTTCCATAAAATTTGAAATTTTCTATGGGAAAATTTCAATTTAAAAAATATTGCCCAGGGAAAAAGCGATATTGACAAGTATCTTCCAGGAAGGGAGTGGGATGAGCCACAACCTGGCCTGGGCAATGGGGTGGAACCTATGCACTCAGCCTCTAGCAGCCTGCCTGCAAGGCTCTTGTCAATTCAATTTTTTGCTGGCAAAAAATAGTGCATTGGCAAGGCAGTTATGACTGTTCTGACTGAGTTGCAAGACACACTGAATGAATGGTTAAGTACAGCACTGTGGACAATCAGTGTAATTCCTAACCATTAAGGGATTTGTTTTTCAAATATTAGCTATAAAATCCAATTCCACTGACTTGTTGAGAAAACTGTATTTTTTTAAACTGTGTTATATTTGATTAAAGGTAAAATCAGATTAGCTCCCATTGCATGTGAGACAACAGAAATGCACACTAAGAGCACAGTATAAAATGTACCTTTTGCTTGTTTCATTTAAGGCAGAAATGATTCTTTGGTTGCCAGTGTATCCATAATATGCAGCACTTACTATAGATGAATCAGTAAATCTCATCAAAAGAAAACAAAAATTAAGACATATCTGCATCCGCATTTCCTTTCCTGTAAAGAAAACTGCATCTCCACCATGGTCCAGGTTGAGCTTAAAGTCTGAATCCATGAGTAAATGTAGCAGCAGCCATATTTCATGCTACCGATGTTGACCTCCAGTATTGCCTCAGGCACATTGCTTGACTTTTTTTTGAAAGATTTATTTAAAATATTTAACACTTTCATGGCCCAAGTGTTTGCAAAGCCAAGAGGCTTCAGCACGACTCCCAGCAGCTGCTTCTTCAAGCCTTTGAGCTGGAACAGTGGCTGCAGATGCTCCATGCTATTTGCAGAGGCTGCTTGGGCCTGACCGCAAATGCACATTCAATCCACTCCATTGCCACCCTCTGTGCCAGCCAGTGGAGTGAAGGGTCACCTGTGCCAACATATGCTGCCCCCAAACAACTGCATAAGTGGCAGGGAGGGCCCCACTCTAAGGGGAATATCAGCCTCAAATGATTGAATAAGTCAACGTTTGTGCATCAGAGAGATACAGATCTAATCTGCGTGCTATTTCCCTCTTCCCTTCTAAAAATAAATTTTCTTCCTCTAGTTATTCATCCATCAGTATCTCTATGCTTTTGCTTTCTGCACTTTTAAAATGCAGGGACGTGGCTGGGCTGAGAAAGAGGCTAAGAAGCAGGCAGGGGCTTGGGGGGAAAAGGCAGGACAGGGAGCAGAGTCTCGGGGGGGGCGGTTACCAGCCATTAGAAAGCTGGCAACCCTATCAAAAGACTCCATTTGGTGTCTTAAAACGCTATCTGATTATGAAGGTTTTGACTGTAAATTTTCTTGAAAGTTTCTGTAAGGGTTAGGGTGACCATACGTCCCATTTCAACTGGGACAGTCCCTTTTCTAAGCCCTATCCCAGCCGTAAAAGTTGGCATTAGTCCCTTTTGCTCTTGCCAGCTGATGAAGAGCCAACGGGACAAATGTAAAAAAAGTGGGGCGCAGAGGAATGTGCAGCTACACCAGCCCCCAGCCTTGCATGGGTGCGGGGGGCAGACGAGTAGCAACACCAGCCCCAGGCACGTGTGGGTGTGTGTGTGTGTGTCTTGGGAGAGCAGCTTGGCCAGTCCTATGTGGAGGGGGACTTGGGAGAGTGGCTCAGGCCAGCCCTGGGGGTGGGGAGGTTGGGTTCAGGCAAGCGGCTTGGGCAGCGGAGGGGGCCTTGGGTTAGCCTCACCCTGTGTCCCGTTTTCCCTTTGGGAAATATGGTCACCCTAGTTAGCGTGCTACGTTCTCTCCTCAGAGCATCTGCCTCCGCTGACCCTTTCAGGCACCACATTGTGTTCTACTAACAAGGAGATGTACATGCCAGGTAACTGGAACACACATGAATGACACTTATAGAAATGGTCATAGGAGGTGGCAGCTCTCTTCTCTCTACACCATCACATGAAGTAGGTTTCCCTTTGCAAAAGGGAAAAGAAAACAGCAATGGAAAGGAGAGTGACACCATATGAGGAAAATCCACAGCTTTAAGTGATGAAGACCAAATCAGACCAGGTAAATAGGATTTTTTAATTTAACTGTGTTAGAAAAGCTGGCGGAGGGAGGATAGGCCCTGGGTGCAGTTTTGTATCTGGACTCTGGACTTTTAGAAAGTGTTTGATACAGCATTTCTTAAGCTCTTACTTAAAAAAATAAATTCAGACTGTGAATGCTACACATGGCCAGTCAACAAGCTGAAGGGATGCAGAAAGAGGGCAATGATAAGCATGTTTCAAGCTGGTGAAGAACAGGGAAGCAGCAATATCGAGAGGGATGCCCCCAGAATATATTTTGGTCATTTAACATTTTTATTATTGGTCTGACAGAAAGGGCAAATAGCACATTACTATTTCCTGTGAATTTAATTAAATTGGCATTTTCTCTGAAGTCCATTGAGGAGAGAGAGAGGGTGCAAAAGGACCTGGTCAGGTTAGAAATATGGATAACAAATATAATGAGATTCACCTAGGAAAATTCAAACTACTGGGGGGAGAGATCTGTTGCTAAGATCACCTTCCTGAACATCTAAGGTATTTCTATGGTCTCCATTACCATAGTATCTGAGTATCTCATGGTCTTCATTGTCACACTGTCCCTGGGAGGTGTGGAGAGTTATTGTCCCCATTTTACAGATAGGGAACTGAGGCACAGAGAAACTAAGTGACTTGCCCAAGCTCATGCAGGCAATCAGTGGCAGAGTAGGGATTTTGGAGTCACCAGTTAGCACCCTAACCACTAGACTGTCCTTCCTCTCTGTTTCCAAAATCCTGTCAACTCCTTCTACAAGTCCCGCCTGCTGGATTCTGCTTCTACTTTTCCTTGTATTCAAACACCTTGCGCTAACCTGAAAGGCCCTTTACAATTTAGCCCCATGCTACCCATCTGGTCCACTGATTTATCGAGTCATCAACTGCTCCCACTGCAACAATGCCAGCTCCACTTGCTAGTTTCCCCACCAAGCATGTTCTTACTTTGTTCTATGATTCATGGAATAGCCTCACCAAAAAATCCATACACTCACTCCAATACCATTTATCAAATCCTTCCTTACAAAGTCACTTCCTCAAAGACTTGTGGTGCCTATAGAACATTACCTGTAGCTGAGAATGGGTCGGCAGGGCGTGAGTAGAGACTGCTGTTACTACTTCCGTGTCTGTTAACAATATTCCGTATCTGTGGCATTATTATTTATATGGCAGTAGTGCCGAGGAGACGCAGTCTTGGAACAGGACCCCATGGTGCTAGGTGTTGTACAAAAACAGAACAAAGATCTAGCCTCTTACCTGAAAGCACTTAAAAATTGTGCACATATGGTGTCTATTAAAAATAGCATATTATTGCTTCTCTGTCCTTTTAAGGTGTCTAACTATGGATTTTGATAAGTAACTTCTGGCACACATTTGAAATATCAACTGTTTTCCAAAGTTGCTGAGCATCCCCAACTCCAGCTGGCTTCAGTGGGAGCTACAGTTGCTGAAAATTCAGCCCAGTGTGCATCTTTGTTGAACAATACATAAAGGGGAAATATAATTACTGCCCCCAAGTATTAAAAGGATGCAAGCACTCAGGAGAGGTAAGAGCTATTCAGTGTTGTCCCAAGAGGTCTAGCTGCAGCATGCAAGTAAGCAAAAGAAAATGAAGGCTCAATATCAAGAAATTGTCCTTAATGGTGAAATACATTAAACTCTGAAAGAGTCTGCCAAAGGAAGTGTCAGGAATCTGATTACACGAGACATTTAAAATTGCACTAGGCAATACATGAAAGGGGCAATTCTACATTGGGTGTGGGTCAACAAACTTTAATTTCTAAATCTATCAGAGATGTTACATAGTTGTCAGTAATGCTATTTTGTTCCACATACCAATGCACTTATTCTTAGAGAATATTACTTTTGTGTCATTAGAAGCCCTTTCTGTTGCTCTTGTTCAAATGTGTATTTTGCTGTAAAATATACAGTTAAAAGGAAAACAAATGCTAAGTATTTTGTCATAGACTTAAGGTCAGAAAGGTCCACCCTGATCATCTAAGTCGACCACCTGATCATCGCTGGCCACAGATAAGCTATCTATTATGACAATACAGTGCACACTAGTTGGTCATTTACTTCCTCTTCATTCATATCCACAGCATGCTCCATGAATTCCTCATATAGTAGGCACATATTACCGAACACAAAATCTGAGCCTAAGATTTAATTAGTACATAATGGTTCACAGAAACTCAATTCTGGGAAATATATAGCTGCTCTACCACATAGAATGAAAATGCGCATATTCAATTTCCAACATCACTTTCCCGCTTGCATCTTGATGAGCCACAGGCTATGTAAAAGATTTATTTTTCATATGGATTCATGCAATGGAGGGGCCCTCAGATTTACATTTTTTTAATGTAATTTCCAGTACCTCATTTTGAATAGACTGTAAAATACACTGTTTGGCTGCAGGTAATTCAGAACATGTGCTTCCTGTCAAAGCAAGAACCAGGAAATGTACAGGTATAGAAATCTCCTTTTGAAAGATGACTATTGTTTGTGGAACCCCAGTGAAAAGCTTGGATTCAGTTTGAGCTCTGGACAACAGATCGTGTGGTTTATTTTTTTATTCATATGATGGTGCTGAGCCTGTTCCTCTTACTAGTAATAATAAGAATACTATTATGTTTCTGTCGGGTCAGGAATGGGCCTCTAAGAAATTATTCTGTTCAGTTTATGTATGCAGAGTTCCCACTGACTTCAGGGCCTGCCCACTAGTGTTCCTGTCTGTATTAGAAAACCTTAATGTTAATAGAAGTGACTAAGCTTTAGTTCAGATTCTTGACAAACCTAGAATTAAAAGATCAATATGGCATTAATTCTATTGTCTATAGTGCAGGGTAGTCATTAACTTTAAACAAGTAAATTAATAGGTAGCCACTGATACTGTTCCATGACCACTTCTTTGTACCATTATTTCCTTCCCCCTGAAAAGAGGAATGTCATTTATTTGAATGACATCTTAAATAGCTGTGGGAAATGAATGGTCAGGCTGGGTCCTTTCAGTTACAATTCCAGTGGCACAATGAGCTGGCCAAAGTTCAGCATACATATATTAACTTTCAAGGCTGGAATAAATTAGAGGAAATGTTCACATCATAATTGAAACCCAACAAAATGTTTCCATTCTGTTTCCTCTTGCACTGTTGTGTGTTAGATCCAGTACCAAATGTTATGGATAGCAGTGAGCAATTTAGAATAGAAAATGCTGTGCTATTAGCATACACAATTATTTGAGAAATGGTTAAATAGAATTAACTACCACTCATTTATTAAATGCTTTTGTAAAATCACTTGGATAATAATAAGTCCGTATCGTATCACTCCTTCCCATTCTCCCTCCAAAGATCTACCTGAAGATCCTGCCATGATGTAGACCTTACATGATCTGTTTATTATTTAATTAATATTCAGCATTTTTATTTCCATTGCCATTTTGTGGGTGGTATCACATTGCTGGGTGTTTGTTGCTCAAAGAAATCTATTATAAAACGTTATAAATGTTGCTCATTTTTGCATATTCATATAAGCTACGTCTACACTACAAGATAAAGGTGTGATTCACAACTTGCATAAACATACTGGTGCTAGCTCTCTTGGAGCTAGCATGCTAAAAACAATGGTGTAGCCACGTTAGCTTGGGCAATGGCAGTGCCGTGCTAGTCATCCTGCATGGAAACACACCTGAACTCCTTGGGTACATACTCATGGCAGCTATCCCAGTACTGCCACTGCCACATCCTGTTGTACTGGGGCTACACTACTATTTTTAGCATGCTAGTTCAGATGAAAGCCAGCACAAGTATGTTGAATTGCTCCCCTAGCTGGTAGTGCTCATATAGCCACATTCAGAGTGTGAAAACATCTGTTCAATCCACGTATGTTACACTGCCTTTTAATTCCATGGAAGAGGATCTTTAATAGCTATTTAATCATCTCTCCACTCTCTGTGCACCTTCTGTGCCTGAATGAATTTCACCACTGAAGGATAATTCTGGTGTCTACCAACATCCTTTTTGCAAGTATTGGGGAAGTTTACTGTCATGCGTCTCTTAAACATACTGCAACATTTTTCCTTTTGTTTGTGTTTGTTTTTTTCTGCAGTTGTATACTACAAAATTGAAAACTTTCTGTTTACATCATATCTCTGACATAACCAACTATCTCAACATAGCACCTAGATATTTTGCAACATGGGTTAGGGTCTCTTTTTTCTGTAATTAGGCAATAATTTGGGCATGCTAACTTAAAAATAAGTTACTAAGAGAGAAAATACAAGGCAAAAACAAATGCATGTCCATCTTCAGTAGGATTAACAGGCAGCATTATGCTTGACTTTGTAACCCTAGATTATTCACAGTATGGTGAAGTTTGAAGTCTGCATCAGAAACAGGACATTTACAAATTAGTTTTATCTCAAATTAAAATACTCCAGCCACGATGGAACGGCAATGGTTCAATATCCTTAACGCGCTGGAAGAAATTGACATGAGGCAGATTGTTAAACTGCTTCATGCCATGAGCATGATTGCAGGTATTTGACAGCAAAGCCTCTTTCTCAAATGATTAAAGGAGAGGGATGTTTTCGCTGGGAACTATAAATCTGAAAACAGCAAGTTTGCCACATTTCATGATTAACCACCTTCCTTTCTTCTATGCATTTTTAATGGGAAAACTTTCATCCCTCTGTAAATGATGGTAATGGCCATGTTTCGTTCTGTCCCTGAGCATGGTTGGCTCTCTCTGCCTCTGTTTTCAGAGTGGGTGTTACACAGCCCTAGTAGTGCTGCCACAGCAGGTTGTGTTTGAGTTTCTCCCACTGGGCCATGTGTGCTTTAAGCTTCCTGAGTCTGAGCAGAGTGCAGGCACCACTTTTAGACACACACTCCTCTGTCTAGCATCTGCTTCTGAGAGCTGAGGTCCCATGGTCTAGCAAAGAGATCTCCCATCTGTGAGGCATGCTGCCCTGGGGCGGGGCCAGAGGAATGGGGGGCGTGCAGCGGAGACCTGGGCCAGCCCCCATGGGAGCAAGGAGGGAATGCCACCTAGCTCCACTCCTGGTCCCAGCCCCAGCTTCCAGCCCCACACCCAGGACCCTGGCTGCCAGCCCCAGCTGTGTCCCTCCTCTTCCGAAGTCACAGCCCTGCTCCCAGCCCCAGTGGTGTGGGGTGGTGGTGCAGACAGGGGTTAGAGGGGACTCAAGGTAAAAAATTTGGGGATTACTAGTCTAGCACCTAAGACTAAGTGCTGACCCCCCTGACTCACCAGTGGCTTAAGCATACCCTTTCCCAGAGCTCCAGCCTTGTGGACACACAAGCATAGCATATAACACGCACACTCCAGATCCACACTAAAAACCCAGCTACATTGCTCAGGACTGTGAAAAATCCTTGCCCCTGAGTGACATAGTTAACCCACCCTAAACTGCAGTGGAGATAGCACTATGGGGTTCTTCCATCGACCTGGCTACCACATCTCAGGGAGGTGCATTAACTACAGTAAGAGGAGAACCTATCCCTTCGCTCTAGAGAGTGGATCTACTGACGCACTGCTGCAGATGAGCTGCACAATTACTAAGTATTTCTTGGTGCCTTTTCTTACACTGACCATCACATACTCAGTAATGCAAAGTTATGTATCTTATGTTTATTTCACCCAGAACTTATTTTAAACTGTAGCTTTAAAAGATAGCAAAGAACAATAAACTTACTTTCAGTTAGTTTCAGATTGCTTGTCCAGCCATTAATCCTGCTTTGCATGTTAAGCAAATTTTAGGAACATCCCTTTTGTACGCTAATATATCACCCTTCTGAGACGTAGTGAGGAATCTGCAAGTATATGGAGATAAAAGGACACACACTGAATCACTAGTAAGTGTTAGTTAAAAACTGTGGAAAACACCACTCAGCATTTTCCACCTGCAGAAATGATATGGGAATCCTGTGGAAATGTGCCAGTTCTTTTATGGATGAGCCCATGTGACACCCATATGAATTATTCATGGAACAGGTGCAGAGGAGGAGTGCTAGGATGATCAGAGAAATGGAAAACTTACCTCATGAGATGAGACTCAAAGAGCTTGGCTTGTTTAGCTTAACTAAAAGAAGGCTGCAGGGAGAGATAATTGCTCTCTATAAATACATCAGAGGGAAAAATACCGAGGAGAGAAGGGAGGTATTTAAGTTAAGCACCAATATGGACACAAGAGAAACTGGCCAGCAACAAATTTAGGCTTGAAATTAAATGAGGAATGAACTCCTAGAACAACCTTCCAAGGGGATCAGTGGGAGCAAAAAAATCTAACTGGCTTCAAGACTGAACTTGATAAGTTTATAGAGAGGATGTATGATGAGACTGCCTACAATGGCATGTAGCCGATCTGCGACTGCTAGTAGCAAATATCTCCAATGGCTGGTGATGGGACACTAGATGGGGAGCACTTTGAGTTACTACAGAGAATTATTTCCCAGCTGTCTGTCTGGTGTGCCTTGCTCACGTGCTCAGGGTTCAACTGATCACCATATTTGGGGTCAGGAAGGTATTCTTCCCTCCCCCCCAAGTCAGATTGGTAGAGACCTTGTAGTTTTTTGCCTTCCTCTTCAGCATGTGACATGGGTCACTTGCAGGTTTAAACTAGTGTAAATGTGGATTTTGTGTAAACTGAAGTCTTTGAATCATGATAGCATATTTTCAGACCACGTTATACTGCTCAAAGGGCCCCATTCCCCTCAACTTCATTTGCCATATGGATTAGGAAGAATAGATCATCATTAGTGGCTCATACAACCAAGGATTTTGCTTAGCAAAAATCTCAGTGTAAACTTCAAGAACATAAAGTGCTGGTGAAAGCATCCACAAAATACCAATTCACGACTGGCGCTGGAGCTCTGGGAAGGGAATGGAACGAAAAAAAAGTGGTTTACAACTCGGGGTTGATGGAGCTCTGCTGGTTTGCACCAGCTGATTTGGTCAAGATTTGACCCTCGGTTCTCAAGAGTTTAGTGTATTGGAATAGTGCATGAGAAATAATAAATGCCAAGTGGAAGGACATCCAGAGGACAGTCAAGAAGAAGCTGGAAGAACTACTGAATGTATTATTACTGCCCTTAGCGATAATTCCACTTATCTATTATGAATTAAGAGGGATGCTCTTTATATAATCAATACATAAGGATGGGCAAGAGCAGATGATTTGAAAACTAAGCAGAGATAATCATGTGACTGGATGTGCTGCATATGAATTCTCATAGCACGGGACACAGGAAAAACTGACCAAAGCCAGGGCTGCAAAGGCAAAATCTTTGTGGGACTGAGGGCAAATCCCTCAGAGTGTCCATGCAATTGGATCATTGCTAGGGAGGAAGGACAGAGGCAGCCTGCTGTTCCTCCTACTCCAGAATTTGACCCAATAGTTCAATTCTTGTTGACCCCACTAGTTTACCCATAACTCGTATCTAGTATATGGTGCACAGCAGAGACCCCTTTTGGAGATTTTGGTAGCGCAGAGAGATTCTTGGGGAACTCAGCACCTTTTGCTGCTCTGCACAGATGACAATCAGCCTTTAGCTACATGTTATCTGTAAAGCATTCCCGATTTTGCCCTATGAGCCATTTCTCCCAGATATATATATTCTCTCTCTCTCTCCCCCTCTACCCCGTCCCCCATACACACACTTCAGCTGTTAACAGTGCTCCTCACAAAATGCAAATATACTCTAAAAAAAAATCACGTTACATTACTGTACTGAAATCAAGGGCACCAAGGAGAGCAAAATAAATGGCAAAATACAAAAATCAATTCCAATAATTTCAAAATTAGCAGGCTGCCACAGCTCTCGTGATGCAAGCCTTCTGTTTGCTGTAGAATTAGTGAATACAGTTGATTTATAACTCTAATAAATCAGATAATTACATAATTTCAGTGCAAAACCACTTTCAGCAAATAGTCCTGAGGACACTGAGTGGAGGTGGGAGGGTGAGGGGGGGGAAGGGAGAAAGGATACTCAATTTAAAGTAAAGAACAATAGGCCAGGACCTGGAAGATCTGCGATCAGTGCAGGCCCTTAGGAGAATGAAGAGCAAACATGTCATTACACCACCTTTGCACTCCCTTCATCTTGGAAGAATATGCTATGGAGTAACCTCGAGGCTGCTGTAATCTATGCAAGCTGAAACACCCACTGGAGCCATTCCTTTGCTTCTAATTCTGGCCACCCCATCATGCCCCTGGACAGTTGACTGCTAATCCACTATGACCCTCTTGCCCATCTTGTCCTCCTGTTGCAGCTTGTTTTTAGACTCTAAGCTGTTCCTGGCAGGAACTATCATTGTGAATATATCTGCACAGCATCTAGCATAACGTGGCCATACCTGGTAGAAGGTTTTAGGTGTGACCACAGAACAAATATTAAATAAAAAGACAAATATAATCAGGGCAAACTGATCCAAAGAGCCTTTTCTATGTCAATATAAAGTTGTATGAATCAGAAGAGAACTGATGCTGCTTTGAGCAAGGGGTTGGACTAGATGACCTTCGGAGGTCTCTTCCAACCCTAATCTTCCATGATTTTATGATCTAGAAGTGTCTACTGCCATGAGGGCTCAAGATTAATGATACAGCGGAGCTCTTCAGGCTAAAATATGTGGCTATACATGAATACTGGCTGTGACTGGCCAACAGGGCTTGATCCATGGGATTGAAACAGCCCAGAAAAATTCAGTGTTTTGGGATTAAATTTAGGAAGCCAAGGTGATAAACTTACAACGGCAATTATCCATCCTTGTTTTTCAAATGGGGGAGATAGGACAGGAAGCAGAAGGATGAAGAGAAGCTCAAGAACTTCTTGCTCCTTCTCCCTAAACTACACTACACTTTTTTAAAACCAGCAGTAGGATACAGAAAGGGGAAAAAAATCAATACAATTTAAAAGACTTACTAGTACTGGGAAATGAAAGTTCAGGAAACAAACTATTACACAGTGTATATATTCTGTTTACTTTTTTTAAAACCTGGAAGAGCAAAACTACAGAGTGTTCATATAAATTAGCTAGGCATAGCAACATACAGGCAGACAGACCTTTTTCCCCAATGTAAAGCTTTACCAGGCTTTACCTAAAAGTTTTGGTCCTGATTCTCTGCAGTAATTACACAAGCAAGGCATTCATGCACAAACACTTTTGCACATGCCAAACAATGAAAATTTGAGCTGGTGTGTACCTTTAATAGGAACACAAAGCTGATGGCTGCAAGTAATCTTTTGTTTTGTCTTTCTTTGCCACAACATTTGATAGCGATGTGTCAATTGCTACTTGTCACTTATTATTTACATTGCAGTAAATCAGGATCTCATTGTGCTAGAGTACACACATGCAATTAAAAATGCAGTTTCATGTGTTATTGCTGCTACATACCCATTTTTACAGATGGATCATTGTCAATTTAGTGGGAGACAACTAAAGGGCAAAAAGTTATTTGAACATCAAGAATTATGAAAAAGATAAGCTAACTTGATGAATGTTGATTAAAGGCTTAGCACAGTGGTTCTCAAACTGGGGCCGCTGCTTCTGTAGGAAAAGCCCCTGGCAGGTTGGGCTGGTTTGTTTACCAGCCAGGTCCGCAGGTCCGGCTGATCATGACTCCCACTGGCCGCGGTTCACCACTCCAGGCCAATGGGGGCTGCAGGAAGCTGCGCGGACCAAGAGATGTGCTGACCGTCACTTCCCACAGCCCCCATTGGCCTGCAGCAGCAAACTGCGGCCAGTGGGAGCCGTGATTGGCCAAACCTGTGGACCTAGCAGGTAAACAAACTGGTCTGGCCCGCCAGTGGCTTTCCCTACACAAGCGGCTGCCCCAGTTTGAGAACCACTAGCTTAGCACATATAAGGTTCTGGTTTGAGAGCAATCTTAGGACTCTTATTCATTGAGCTAGAACATTTTTGAGAGGCAAGGCTATCTCCAAGGGAGAAAGCTAACTTGCTGTGTATTAGGCACACCATTTAGCAGGTGTAGTGATATTGTGCTGACAGTACAGCTACAGCAAGAGAAGAACAGTGATTAAAATGAAGGGGAAAATAACTTGAATGAAAGGCTACGGTAACTTCAGAGATGTTGGCAATTAAAACCAAAACCTGTTGAAAATTAGAGCAATAAAAATCTAAGCACCAAAATCGCCAACCAGCTTCCAATAAAGTCTAATAAGGTGAGCGGTTATTCAGATGATCCTGAAATTATTTTGACAAACATGGTCTGTTTTCTAGGAAACCATGCAAAAACAACTAGATTTTCTAGTTGCTAATATAAAACCAAGTGTAATGTAGTAGTTTCTAGAGCTAGTCAAACATTTCTGGTGGAACAGTTTTTTCCATCGGAAAACGTAGTTTCATCAAAATGGAAGTGTTTTGTGAGAATGTATCCATTTCACCCAAGCGGCACTGGCAAAGAGTTGAAATGAATTCAACTGACTTTCCTCTTTTATTTTGAAAAGATAAAAATATTTCATTTCAAAATTATCTTCTGATTTGGAATTTGATATTATAATAATGTATTAAATGTATGTGTTCTGATTAATATTGTGCATTATATTCTAAAATTTCAGCATTTACTAAATGAATTCAACATTTCCAAACTGAAGTTTTCCAGAATTTCCATCTTGCAGAAAATTTCAACCTTTCATTCAGATGTGGAAAGAAAATTTTGAAGTTTAAATTTCCTGCAGGACAGAAATTCCATTTTTCAGCCAGATACAGTGTTTTCATTTGAGTCACAGATTTAAACCTGGTGCTGCATACGGGTGGTGGCAAAGTCCATTTATGTGTTTGACATTGCAGGATTGGGGTCTTTGTTTGTTTAAACCTATAAGTCAAAGTGCAAGTCTGGGTTGGGTGTTGAACTATGGGGATTGAAATCAAAGTAAAAATATTCACCCAAAGCCTTGCAAAGCAAAGTGATAAGCATTTTTCACAGCTTTAGTAGCTACCTCAAGTATTCTGCACAGTATTGAGCTACCTCAAGTATTCTGTAAATCTCCTCAGACAAAAAAAAATTTAAGGAAAGATAACCAATATCTAAGGGAAATGAATGGAGGAGTCTTTTCTTGACATTGTGTTATTTAGAGATGCTAAAAAAATAACAGTCAGGAGAATCTACTTTTAGAATGTAAGTTAATTTAAGTTACTATTCTCCTTAAAGGGTGGGGGAGGGAGAAGCAGATCTGGAAGTTTTTGATCATATTCCCATTCTCTGTACAGGTAGGGTGAACAGTTTTAATGAGGTGACTTTCTAGTGTGAATTGTAGGTCAGAAAAACCCATGATAAAAGTAATAATTTGCTTTTTGAAGATCTGTGATTAAGAGGAATTCATGACATGACTAGAGAAATCGGGTTTGTTCATCTCTGGTAATTTTGTAGTTTCCGCCCCCAACCCAAAGCTGTGCATTGTTAGTGACCATCTGTGCCCATCATGTACTTGTCCTGTTAGCTGATAAAAAGGATTTTTTTAAAGCTATATTTTAATAAACTAATAGTCTGTTCCATTCAATCCCATCTTGTCTGCTATTGCTTTTTTTTCTCCAGAAAAAATCAGGGCCTCACTGTGCTCGATGCTGTACATAGTATCAGATGGTCCCTGCCATATAGAGCTGACAATCTAAGTAGACAAGGCAAAGGGTAGGAAGTGAAAAAGATGCTCAGAGGAGTGAAGTGAATAACCCAAGTCACACATAGGTCAGTGGCAAAACCAGGTCTCCCTGACTCACTCGGGTGTCCTATCCACTAGACCACTGTTTCTCCACCTTTTCCATTGGTGACCCCTTATTCAAAGTCAAAACATTTCATAACCCTTTTTCACTCTTTTTATAGTAAATGGGTCAATGATAACAATCACCCTATGTAATTTTCACCATTCAAGAAGTCAATAGAGAGAATACTTGACTGTGAAGAGTACATGGGTGCCGGGTGTGGGACAGAGATTTTCTTTGCTTTAGAATGTAGTAGTCTTTTCAACACCTTATGAGCCCCCTCATTCCCTGATTGTCTTAAATGA
Organism: Chelonoidis abingdonii; assembly: GCF_003597395.2. Lineage (NCBI taxonomy): Eukaryota > Metazoa > Chordata > Testudines > Testudinidae > Chelonoidis > Chelonoidis abingdonii. The sequence continues at coordinate 96,966,872 of NC_133776.1, read as the reverse complement.
CCCTCCTTGAGGGGGTTACAGCCCATCAGCTGAGGACCATGGCACTAAACCATGCTGCCCGTCCTAATTGACAGTTGCATCAACATGATCCATTTTAACACATCTCAGAATACTTCTCCCCCATTCATTTGTGTTCCAGCTGTGCATTTTGTCCTCCTGGGTTCCAAGCAGATGGTTGCTCTTCCGTGCACTTGGAGAGGTAAGATTTCAACCAAGGTCCACTTCCGGTTGTTACCTCTGACAGTCGTCTGAGACAGCAGAAAGTTAGCCAGGATGGGTAAGAAATGGTGTCCCTAGCCTCTGTTTGTCAGAGGATGGAGATGGATGGCAGGAGAGAGATCACTTGATCATATCCTGTTAGGTTCACTCCCTCTGGGACATCTAGCATTGGCCTCTGTTGGCTGGCAGCATCCTGGGCTAGATGGACCTTTGGTCTGACCCAGTATGGCCATTCTTATGTTCTTATGTTTCCTCAACTTGTGCATTGACATGGGTCTCCCCTGCCAGCTGTGCCAGCTATTGCTCTGTCCTGATAGTTGGTGACAATAGCTATAAAAAGCATAATATATTCATTTCCAAAACTGAACTTGTACATGAGGCTCCCCTGACAGCTGGGCTAGCCATTCTCCTGTCCTAATTGCTGTGTGTTTAAGGGAGGGAAAACACACACACACACACACTTTTTTTTCCCACTGCAATTTTAAAATGGAATAGTCTGTTCTTTTTGTGGTGTCCTTGAAGCTTTCTTTAGCATGGCTTTTTTCATTCCAAGTTGATGATGAAAGAGATGCTGTACCATAGCATCACCTGCCTGTAGTTAAAAGGGTATAATCTTGGTATGAAGAAATAATAGCGCAAAATCCGTTTTTGAAGAGAGAGAAAGACACATAAATCCATTGCTCAAAGGCCATTGCTGCTTCTATAATGGACCGTGCCTGTGTACTTAAAGAGAGAGAGATCTAGTAATCAGCTATCTGTGCTTAATCAATCAGCTGGCTGGGTCATGTTGACGAGTTGTCTGAGGATGGCAGTGGGAGTAAATAGACCAGTGTTAGAATCTGTGGAGAATAATAATCCCTTCAAATGACAGAGGTCAAACTTTTGTAACCCTGATGTACATCACATGACTGAGGACCAGGAATAAAAGATGGCTCTCTGACTGGCACTTGTGTGTCAAACCCTTATTACAGATGGCTCCATTAAGAACACAAGAATGGCCATGTGGAGTCAGAAAAATGGTCTCACTAGCCCAAAAGCCTGTCTTCTGACAGTGGCTGGTACCAGATGCTTCAAAGGGACTGAACAAAACAGGGAAATTTATTGAATGATGCATTCTCTGTTGTCCATTCCTAGATTCTTGCAGTCAGAGATTTAGGGACTCTCAGAGCATGGGGTTGCATTCCTGACCATCTTGGCTAATAGCCATTGAAGGACCTATCATCCATGAATTTATCTAATTCTTTTTTTTAATCCATTTATACTTCTAGTCTTCAGAACACTCCCAACAACTTCCTGAAAGTTCAAGCACTACCTGGCTGATCATTTTCAGAGGTGGTGGTAAGTTTCTCTTCCCTTTGGGTTCTGCAGAGCTCCAGTTTGTCACTCTTCTTGTTCCCAATGGCCATATGGGGTAATTGGGAAGATTAACAAGATGTGCGCTGTAGTGTTTGTTGAATGGAGGAAGCATTCAGAAGACATGGTGAGGGCAATATTGCTGCCCCTTTGATAGAGGATGCGTGTCTGCCTTTTGCAGTTAGAATTCTTAATGTAAGAGTTTGGCTGGACTCTCAGCTGCTATTAGATGATGAGGTAGCAGCAGCACCCAGATCAGCTTTCTTTCAGGAAATTACAACCATTTCTTTTTTAGTGAAGCCCCTGTGATTTCTTCCCATTTCATTGTGATCTCACTGTGGAGCATTCTTACGGGGCTATACCTTGACCACCTGGAAACTGAAGCTGATGCAGAATTCAACAGCCCCTTTTGTACGTGGCATCTCATCACAAGCATGCACCATAACCTATACAGGCAGGGTCTTTGTTTTTGGAATACTTGTGTAATATCCTAAATGGCCGGAGACATACCTACCTGAGACACAGGTGGAAATATGTTCAGCAGAGATGTTCAAGCTGAAGCCTTTTGGTATAAAGAAATGGGAGCTGCTGACAACACATTCTCTAGGAGGATCCTTCACCTACGAAACACATTGATTCTCCTTCATCTGTGATAGCCTCAGTTTGCCAATCCTGCAAAAGTCCTCCAGTGTTTTAGGGCCAGAGGAATCTTATGATGAAGTTGATGAGTGGGAGAAAGGTTGATGCTTATTTCGTGTTGCCTTGTCTGGCCATTGCCATTCAAGGATGTGATTAAAGGTGAAATTTATAATAATTTTATATTCAAATACAAGAAAGGGTCCCTAAAGCCATGGACGGACACTCTTATTTACCTGTGTATAGGTTGAAACAGAAAAAACCCAAATAAATACAAACTAAAAGCCTCACTTGTCAATTGAATCTGCTATGAAATAATATCATCAATAGTATTACATAGGCATCCCCTCCTACATCCTGCCGTCAGAGCATGCTAGCAGTGAATTACAAGACTATTCATTTGTTTTGTTTCTGCTGTGCATTGTAGAGCATGACAGATGCTGAACTGATGTCCCAAATGCTGAACAAACCATCTAAATATAGAAACAAAACTTAAAATACAGCCAAATTCCAATCTCTGCATAAACAATTACAAATGTTCTGTTACACATACTAACTAAATCCCTCATCCCATTGGGATCATCATCTTTATTTGATAATTGGTCCATTATGCTCCCTCTCACCTGGCATGGCAGGGGCTCGGTTTCTACATTAATCTCCTCTCTGCATTATGCAGCAGTAACCGTAATTGAGTTAACTCAAACATCACGGTTGAAAACATTCCTTTGAGATCTTTCACATGTTGCTTCTGCACGAAATGAAAAGTGACTATCCGTCTCTGCCATGGAGCCCACTGCACCTGCCAGAACTATTTACTCGTGTTCCAAGTCCCCTAACTGAAACTTGGAAAACCATGATGACGATAATAATATTATTAAAACTCTGAAGTTCCATAGTGCCCACTTAACACCTTCAAAGCACCATGCAGACTTTAACGGCTTAATCCATGTAACAATCCAATGAGGTAGGCAGGAAAGAAAGAACACGGAGATGCTTAGAACTGCTTAAGGCCATGCAGCAAGCAAGTCTTTAGAACTGGCACCACAGCTCAAGAGTTACTGGTTCCCAGGTCCATGTTATACTCATCAGATGTTGCTTCCCTAAGAGTGTCCTTGTTGCATCAACATTTGAGCTAGCCTTCTCTCAAGTTCTAGCATAGCCTTGTATAAGACAACAACCCCATCCCTGAAAAAATTGTTAAAGCTACAAATCAAGAGAAATGCTTTTGGAAAGGCTGGCCTAGAATATGAATAATTTTATAGGAAGGAGGTTAAGCTATTTACTTTATCAAAGAGAAGGTTAATGGGTGAATTGATCACAATCTATAAGTACGACTACGACAAGAGAGCTCCTGATAGCAAAAGGCTCTTTGATTTAGCAGAGAAAGTCATAACAAGATGCAAGGGCTGGAAACTTAAGCTTGATAAATTCAAAATGGAAATTAGGTGCAAATTTTTAAATAGTTAAGTGAGATATGAGAATATATTTAAATAGTGAAGTGAGATATGAGTGAAGTGAATATGAGATTCTCTAGGACAGCTATAAAGCAGTTACGTGTGAGAAATAACTTTTGATTACTTCCCACCCCAACCCCACACACGTCACATTTCTCCATTCATTACTCTGAACAGCTCTTTTCAAAACAAGGAGCATCATAACACATCACAACATACCACATGTGGCAGCACATTCTTGTTTCATTTATCTCAGGGAGCAAGTTCATCAAAATTCCACAGACAGGTTTTTGGACAAACATAAATGGAATATATATGGTTTGAAACAGTTTTGACTTGGTGAAAAATAAAAATTGAGATGGTTTGTTTTTTCAACAAACCCCCCAAAATGTTTAACAAAAATCGAAGTGTTTTCACCTAAAGAGGCATTTTGTCAAAAAGCCTCTCTCTCAAAAAAAAAGTTTCAACAGAAAACTTTTTTACCAGATCTAGTCATCATCCTCTTTATTCTGGTCACAGACCTTCTCCTCCATGCATCAATGCGGAAGAAATGATTTCATGCCAGAAAGTAGTTAACTAAAGTGCTAAATAATGTGAAGTAAAGGCTCCTCCATTAAGAGTGTAGATTTATTCCATCCTAGAAACAATTCTATATCTGTAACCAAAATTTATACTGAAGAGAGAACTGCTTCTAGGGTGAACTTTTCAAAAGGGCTTCAGCTTAGCCCCTACTTTTGCATTCAGTTTGGCAGACCAAATCAACTGCAAGACCAGGTGATAGAGTTTAGCTGTCCAGCTCCTTAATCCTCATTCAACACACAGCCAGGTCACTAGAGTTGCTTGCTAAGCTGCAGGATTCCAGCCTTAAAAAGACTCAGTTGATAAGAGAAGTTTTGATGGAATGAAATCAACAGCTTGAAACAGTAGCAGAGGCCCATAAGAGCTTTCATAGACTGCACTGAGTGAGACAGAAAAACAATACTGCATCATTAAATTTATAAGGCAGCTTTCTAGCAGCTTGATATTTAATGGGATTTCTTGTAACATTTTTAGTACGTATTGTTACCTTTTTAGCACTTCAATAAGCTGACCATTAAATGTAACATTGATTATCTCCATAATTTTGCTTCTGCTGTTATAAGAAAACCCATCAGGCTAAGTGATCTTAGGAGATACCACAGCTCCAAGGGGCCTTGAAAGCTAAATTAGTGTTTAGACTCAGTGTGGAAGACCAGTGTACCAGTGAGAGAGAACAATTAGCTTCTGAAGCTGCAGTGAGGAGAATAAGCCAAGGAGTCATTACCCAGTTGCTGTTGCCTCTATCAGTTTTGTGATATAAAAGGACTACAGAAAAAAAAATGCATAAACCTTTGCAACAATCAGGGATTCAAAGGCACTTTGAAAGTGCTACAAAAGTAGTGCTGGGACTTTTAGTGCTATGAATATATTTAGCAGACTTTTCCTAGCCTCTCCTACTCTAAAGTGCTGCCCAAACAGCCAGGAGACTGCTGTAGCACTACCCAGCCAGAACACATGGTAGTGCTGAAGAGGGATTTCTAGTGAACTCATATTGTTCGGTTAAGATCTTGAAGTGATTACTCTCAATTAATTCTCACCCTACTGACAGATATGAAAAATGCCCTCAAATTAATTTATAACATTTGCTTTGATGATATTTTTGAGGCCAGGATTTAAAAAGAGATTGTTAATTTTACCAGAAACAAATCAAGGAGGAACAATAGTCAGCTCATTTGTGACTTTTCATGGGTCTCAGGGTACCTAGCAGCAAGAATGCAAGCTTTTGATTGGTGGGGAGCACGTATGCAATGGTAGCACAAAAGTAAGAACACGCAAATTGGTTTAATGCACAAAACATGCTGTGAATGGGACATCTATGTGTTATATAAGATTGCACAGAAATGGCTTTGCTCCACCGTCAGGTTAAAGGCCAGATGCCATTGCAGCTATTACAAGTGTAAGATACCCTGCTTCAGTTCAGTAGTAGATAAACCTCTACTTTTAGGGGCTGGATCCTGGCTTCTGTTATACAGCTCTACTTTGGAAGGACATAGAATAGAGAACTTCTTCTTCCACATTTCAGCAGCAGGGATGGCTTTCTCTCTAGCAATCAAGGGAGCTCTAAAAGCAACATCTGGCTCCATTTGTCAGCCTGAGCCGATGAGTGATGTTCTGCCATCTAGCCAGACCCCCCAGCCAAGTAGTGTGTATAAAGCAACAGCAAACAGCACGTGCAGATCCTATTAGAAATATAGAGAAGCCTCCCCCCACACACACACACCTTTTCTAGATCACAAGATTTGAGGATACATCTGCTAGTATTCCCACCCTTTCTACTCATCTTCCACTCTGTAGGGAAATGGTCCAAAGTGTCTCCACTTCATACAGACATATATTAAAGACAATGATCAGAGCCCAAAAACGACAACCTGAACCCTGCTCTGTGTCCAGTCATAGACTGAAAGGAGACAACGGATTCTCCATGGGGAATATTTACTTGGTGGATTCATGAGGATGCTGATAATTCATTTACAGAGCACCATTCCCTTCTATCATGGCCCAATTCAACAGAAAGATTTATCACGGTCAGTGCTTTTTGCGTTCCAAGAGATTGACCAGCATTAACTAATTATCCCGCCCTATTTTTTACTATTCTGTAGACAGAAAGACTGAAATTCAGACAAAATATTTTCAGAGTGTCCACTGACTTGGAGCGTCCAATTTAAGGACGCGATTTTCAGAAGTCAGTTGAAATTAATTGGGACTACAGGTGCCGAGCCCCCCAGAAAAAATCAGGCCCTAGCTGTCAAAGCTGAATCCCCACCTCCCCCTGCCAAAAAAAATTGAGGGTCTGGAAATGAATATTTTGATCTAAGTGACTTAGGGCCACAAAGGGGAGGAAGTGCCAGAGTCATGGGAATTTCTGGCTCCCATTCTTGTGTTCAGACCACTAGCACATGCCTCATGCCTGTATCAAATAAGCAAAGTCAACCTGACAGAAGATAAAAGACCCATTCAAAAGAGTCAGTCCTCTATAGAGACTTAAGTGTGATATACTGATTACAGTTTTGTAATACTCCACAGCCAGGGCGAAGGAATTTTCACCCACTGGAGACAACAAAAGAACAGGCATGCTTAGCTGGAGTTATGACAGCATATATCTAAGTTGCATGTTTGATAGGTCTTCTCAGACTAATGTCATAGCACGGTTGTTAGGTATTCCCACAGGTATTTGATCAGCTTCAGTTTTTTCTACTATAAAATAAAAGGGAAATATCTGAATGTTGGCTGTACCGGAATGTTGGACTGGAGGAAAAAAATATTATTACATTCTGCAAGAAATGCCAACTCACTCATTTCTATTTTAGGCAGATACTGTACAAATCAAATGGGGGAAGCGTCATCTTAGAATCATATGCAACATTTAATAAATATATCAGGGCTCCAAACTATGCTGGTAAGAGGGACTTAGCTACAAAATTAAGTTAACTTTTACATTTCTAAATACCTCTACCATATGTATGACAGACCGTGGCTATTTGTGTATATATTTTATTTATATATAAGAACATACACACTCTTTTATTTACCTTGTTAAATGACTAGATGCAAACAGCACCCTGCCCCCTCTCACCGGTTAAAAATTTAATTGGTTTGAAATCCTAACCGTGTTGAAGTCAAAAGGGCCAGGATTTCACCCACTGATCTTAATCTACATGCTAATATTCTCTAGAGCCATCCTATAAATAATTCTATCCAAGAAAGGGTACCACGCAAACAACTCACACCTTAAAAAGGCAATATTCTACCCCGGAGAGGGGGGTATCCTAAAAAATGTAAAGAGCTGAATACTATTGTTATCTTTGTAAAATCTTTACCTTATTACAGCATATGCTCACCACCCAGACAGAGCGTTACCAACTATAGAATCAGTTATCACAAATTAATACTAGAAACTAGTATACACAAAGCTGAATAAAAAGTGAAATGGGGACAATTCTGTAACCAGCATGATAGAGGAATAGGTTGGCAAAGGCATTTTCTTCTTCAATGTCCAAAATATCAAGAAGTATGAGAAAGATACCACTTCAAATTATAAGTAGCGAGAAAAAAAATCCATTCATAAAAGCAAGCAAATAAAACCATGCACAGCTTGGGGAGGGCAGAAGAAACTGAAAAAACAGCATCATGATTCATAGCATGAAGATACAGTCCACCAAATCTGAAATGGTCAATAATGCTCAACAGACACAGAGTGTGATTTCTCTATCTCGTCCATGGCAATACAGACTGTGTAGAAGTAGACAAGTGGGTTGGAGGGATACTGTCCTCATCTAGTTAGAGGGCAGCCATCCAGTTAGCCCGCACTTTGAATACATTATTTAAAGAACTGTGTGTTTCTTAGCTGTTATTTAGATTTACAATGTTTGCAGAAAGTTTTGACAAAATGGTCCATGTAGCGAGGCGGTGTGGCTCCCCTCCTCCACAGGGAGGGTTGAGCCCCGTCCATCTTTCCCCAGGGCGGAACTTCCGGGAGGAAGCCCCGCCCCTCAAAGGGTCAGGCGGCGACCCGGAAGTATAAAAGCCGGGCGCCGGCCCTTCAGTTGCGCAGCTCAGCCTGCCGGCGCAGAGCAGACGTGCCGGCCGACCCTCGTCGCTGGGAGCTGCGGAGCCCCGGGACAGGTATCAAGGCCTTGCCGGAGCCGACCCGCAGCAACCGCGACGCTGAGCTGCGGGAACTCCAACGCTGCCCAGCCCCAACTACAGCCTGGAGGAGCTTCGGACCAGACCTGGCCAGCTACCCAGAGGTGCTACCTCGGATCTACCCTGGACGAGACTGGGAGGAGCCCATGACGATAGACGACCCGGCGACCAGGTAGGAAGCGAAGGGGATGGAAAGTAGCCCGAGGGGCTGACTACAGTCAGGCCGCAGAGGCCCGAGCGATGACCATGTGTGTCGGTCAGGATCCCCACTGATCGCGCTGTCAGTGTGTTTCGGTTAGGATCCCCTGATCACTCTGTCAGGGTGTTTCAAGGCCGGATCCCCCACTGACTGCCACTAGCGGCGACAGCCGCTACTAGGGCCCCGAGCTGGAACGCAGAGGGTGGGTGGGCCTGCGTTCCCCCTGCCACCGTAACCGGGGTGAGTATCCCCTTCCCCCAAAGCTACCGTGTGTTTGCTCTCTGCCTGCCCCAAAGGCCAGAGGCCTCTGAACTATTTGCTGCTCTGCCCTGCCCCAAAGGGCAAGAGCCCCTGACTGTTTGCTGCTCTGCCCTGCTCCCAAGGGCCAGAGCCCCTGACTTTGTCTGTCCCTGCCCCAAAGGGCAGAGCCTATTGTACTGTGTTTGGTGCCCCGCCCGAACCAAGGGCTGGGCCCCTATTGACTTTGTTACTGCTCTGCCCTGCCCCAAAGGGCCAGAGCCCATTGTACTGTGTTTGGTGCCCCGCCCGAACCAAGGGCTGGGCCCCTATTGACTTTGTTACTGCTCTGCCCTGCTCCACAGGGCCAGAGCCTATTGTACGGTGTTTGGAGCACCGCCCGAGCCAAGGGCTGGGCCCCTATTGACTTGATTGCTGCTCTGCCCCACTCCAAAGGAGCCAGAGGGTAGCGGACCATTCGTTTGGTGCCCGCCTACATCCAAGGCGGGGCCCCTACTGACTTTGCTGTGTCCCAGTCCGCTCCACAGGGACCAAACGCCCGGACAGTGGACTGCGGACCCGAGGGACAGGACCCAGCGAGAACAGGACGAGGCTGGTGTGGCTCCCCTCCTCCACAGGGAGGGTTGAGCCCCGGCTTCCCTCGTCACAGTCTACTAACTACAATGAGCAAATTTTCTTCTGGATGCAATATTTTACTGATGTTAACATTATACCTCTACATACGAGCATGTAACAGAGCTGGGATTCAGAATGAGGATAAAGGATTTAGCCACAATATTTGCCCACAGAAATTTAACTTTTATTCTAGGTGAAGAAGAACTTGACCAGCTTAAACAGAGTTTTTGTTTTAAAAGGTGCAGGGACGGCATGTAGATCATTGCCTAGGTCTGTAACAAAGGGAAGCAATTTAATTACAGATGCTTGATAATGTGATCATCCCTAACAGATAATCATCTGATCAGCAGATCTAAAAAGTACAGGGATGGGAACACTCCATTGACAAAATCCAAAGCCAAAAAAATTACTGAGGAGCAAAAATCCTGGGCCAGGTTTTGCTCCTGAATATGCTCACGTACAATTCCCATTCACTTCAGTGGAAGTGACGCACATACATCTGAGAGCAGGATTCAGCCTGTGCTGTTTTCATTGAGAAAAACTGGCCGTCACATCCTATTGTCCCGAGCAGCAGTGAAGGGCAGGCACATAGCTTTCTCAGGAAAGAAAGTCTATCACTGAAAGTTTATAGGATCTCCTAATCAACAAAAGTTAACATGGAGTAACATTACTGTGCATAAGAAAACACAGTTTCATGCACTCTCTTAAATCATGGATATGATTCATGCCCTAACAAATGCATCCTCCCAAACAATCAAATCACTGTCATCTTATACATCTAGGCACTTAATGGTAGCCTCCTACGTGGGTACCACATTAAGAAAAGTGTAATTTACAGCCCCCTCAGAGCTGAAATCCTTGTCTATGCACTGAAATTACATTGGTTTATCTAAACAATCGAGTTAAACCAGTGAGAACCTCATTGCGTACACCATTACATCATCTCTTTACAGCTAGCCAATATCCATTTATCTTCCTTCAGATTTTGGTGAAACAGATGGCAAAGTGATCCACTGGTGTCTACATGAGGGTTTGCACCCAGATAACTTAATCAATTTAAAAGTGGATTTTAGTTTACAAGCTGTGGGTTTAGACAATGACTAACAGCAATGCCAGTGAAACTACAAAAGCTCCCTTCACTTTACACGTTTTACCTTGTAAGATGCTTTTCCCCCATTAAACAACGCCTTTGGCCTACCCACCCCGCTGCAGTAAATCACAACCACCACATGCCCACTGAATGTCAGACTTGGGCCTTCTGTGCTATGTATTTTGCCCCTTGGTACCTTTTTTACTGCCCCACTTATACCCAAAGTGTATCTTACACTATCAATTACATCACCATGGAGTTTGGCCCATACATACACTGTATACATATGTATGTGAATGCAATGAATCCATTACGTGCTTGCTGTGCAAAGTATTCATGTATTCAGCAGGTACAAGGCAAATTGTATGAAATACTAGAAGCCTGATGTTTAATGGGCACACCCACTCTGGCTGTGATGTATAAGCCACTACACTTCTCTGTGAGCATCATGCTGGGTGGCTGAGTTAACTACTCTGAACTATGTGGTTGCCTGGATAGCTGCAATTTCTCTCCAGTCATGACATGTGGGGCAGGAGCTCCCTCTGCACTACTTCTAGTGCTATTACATAAGAACGGCCATATTGGGTCAGACCGAAAGGCCCATCTGCTCCAGTATCTCGTCTACCACTAGTGGCCAATGCCAAGTGCCACAGAGGGAGTGAACCTAACAGTTAATGATCAAGTGATCTCTCTCCTGCCATCCATCTCCACCCTCTGACAAACAAACAGTCTAGGGACGCCATTCCTTACCCATCGTGGCTAATAGCCATTAATGGACTTAACCTCCATGAATTTATCCAGTTCTCTTTTAAACCCTGTTATAGTCCTAGCCTTCACAACCTCCTCAGGTAAGAAGTTTCACAAGCTGACTGTGCGCTGTGTGAAGAAGAATGTGTTTTAAACCTGCTGCCTATTAATTTGATTTGGTGACCCCTAGTTCTTGGATTATGGGAATAAGTATATAGCTTTTCTTTATCTACTTTCTCCATAAGCACTTAATTTTATATACCTCTATCATATTCTCCCCTCAGTCTCCTCTTTTCCAAGCTGAAAAGTCCTAGCCTCTTTAATCTCTCATCATATGGGATCCTCTCCAAACCCCTGATCATTGTAGTTGTCCTTCTCTGAACCTTTTCTCGTGCCAGTATACCTTTTTTTGAGATGAGGAGACCACATCTATATGCAGTATTCAAGATGTGGGCATACCATGGATTTATATAAAGGCAATAAGATATTCTCCATCTTATTCTCTATCCCCTTTTTAATGATTCCTAACATCCT
>NC_133776.1:96808199-96954607 GCF_003597395.2 Chelonoidis abingdonii | reverse complement strand
AGTGTACTTAGATTTCCAGAAAGCCTATGTCCACTGGATCTCCCTTGTCCACATGTTTGTTGACCCCTTCAAAGAACTCTAATAGATTAGTAAGACACAATTTCCCTTTAGAGAAACCATGTTGACTTTTGCCCAACAATTTATGTTTTTCTGTGTGTCTGACAATTTTATTCTTTACTAAGAATTGCTCCCGGCCAATGGGAGCTGCTGGAAGCAGTGCGGGCCGAGGGAACATACTGGCCGCCGCTTCCAGCAGCTCCCATTGGCCTGAAGCAGTGATCCGCGGCCAAAGGGAGCCACGATCAGCTGAACCTGTGGACGGGGCAGATAAACAAACCGGCCCGGCCCGGCCCAGCCCGCCAGGGGCTTTCCCTGCACAAGCAGCAGAACAAGTTTGGGAACCACTGCCCTAGACCCACCCACAAGGATCTCCACTTAGTGAAAGGCCCAAGGTCAGCTTGTCTGGATAAGACGTCATTAACATGATGCACGTGCCGGCTAGAGATAGAGAGGGTTACACAGGAATACCAAGTGCTTCATCACAGGAGTCAAGACTACTGGCTCTGTTTAATGAAGGACATGAGATAATGGGCCAAATCCTGAGACCAGTCAAGTTAACAGGAGTTTTGTTTTACCATCAACTTCAGCAAGAACAAGAGCAGAAGGGGAGAAAAAGTCGAATTATATGTGATACCAGCTGAGCTTCCAGCATGTTGCATAGGCTGCATTCTGTTCTCTCTTAAGCAAAGAATTGCAAGAGACAACTCAGGCACTGGGGCAAAGCCTAAGGACTCTGAACATACCAGTAGAAGCACCACATATTCAAACAACAAGAAAATGCACTATCACCCCTTCAAGCTTCAGATCGCCTATAATGTCACAAAAATACTTGTAGCAGAATCATCCACATATACACAGCGAATTAGGGTAGCCAGAGGTGGGACTGGCTCCAGGCCAAAACATAGCTACCCCACATTAGAATACAGGAATAAAGAGGCAAAATATGTACTATCACCAAAAAAAAAAAAATTATAAAAGCGGCAACATATTCTCTATTTATGCCTAAAAGATCTCACATATGGATTAGTAGTTGTTTGTTTAATCCTGAGAAATCATGTTATTTTGACATACATTTGCCGTTTGACTATTTTGTGTATTATGCAGGCGCTGGTGGTTACTTTGGCCTGCTTGGTCTAACCACTGAGCTCATGTATTAACACCCCTTCCCTGGATTAAATCATTTCCAGGAACAAAATACTCAGTTGTCTAATTTTCAAAACACAGTGGCATGGAACCTTTGGCAGCAACCACCACAGTAACAGCATGGGAGGTACTACTGGCACGGGAGCAGAAAGCAATGGTAGTGACACTAATGACATTGAGAGTAATGTGAGGGAGTTTAGACTTATTATGCAGAATTGGCCAGCCTGTAAGTAGACCAGCTTACACCAAGGTTCTGGAATCTGCATTGCTTATTAGAAGATATGATCAATACTTTAGTAAAAAAACCAGCAGTGTTCCAATTGAGGCACCAGCTATGGGAAAGCTAAGGGGACTGTTCTCTAGGTCACTGCTGTATAGCTCACAGAGTTGCTTCTTATTTACTTATTCTTATTTGCTCAGGCTTGGGACCCCCAACTTGTGGATAGAAACAACCAAACCACACGTTTCCATTTTCATATCTTTTATGAACTGAACTAAAGCCTAAAATGCCTTGGGATGTGAGAGGGCCTTGCAGTCACTCAGCCTCCTCAATGCCCAGGTGTTGTCAGCACAGGTCTAGGCATGGGTGACTCAGCCCTCAAGCTCAGTCCTGAGAAGCCTACCACCTTTGGGGGCCGTTGATAGTCCCAACAGTGACAAAAGAAAAAAAAATAAATGAATGGAAGCCAGTAGCAGGCTCCCCTTCTGGCAACAAGCCTCCAGCAGTGTTTAATACATCATTCCGTGGAATTCTAAAGCAGACATTCAGGGCCTGGTCTACTGTCCCCTTAGGAGGCTCAGATTAGCCACATGAGGTCATGTGAGCCGATCTCTTCTCTTCTTGCCCCAATAAAGAGTTACAGAGAAATATTGCAATACAATTCAAAATGATACACCAAATAGTCAAACGGCAAATGTATGTGAAAATAACAGGATTTCTCAGGATTAAACACACAACTACTAATCCATATGTGAGAACTTTTAGGCAGCAAGGCTGTTTAACCCAGAGCTGTTTTAGAGATTTGGAGAATTAACGTATGGGTGCCATTCAAAATTAAAATGCGTGGGTTCAAGTCACATATTTTCGTGCACACACACACCACCAACCATCAGAGCAACAATGCTGAGAGAGAGGTGTCCCTCTAATCAAAACTGGAACATAAAACAAATCAAACCAGTTTTGTGACCTCGGATAGTTGTTACAGTTCTTGAAGTTTCATTCACCCTCAGGCTGCTGGTTTGTGGTTGAAAGGAATACCTGGTGGGCTTATTGCCGCTGATGTTTAAATTGGACTTGCTGACTGACTAAGGGGAGACCTGTTTGTAGGAGTCTCAGATGTTTTTGGACTCATGCCCCTCAGTGTCGAGCCAGTAGTAGGGGAAGCACAGGCCTCTCTCAGGCACAGTTAGAGGCCAGCAACCCATGGCCACTGCAGCAGCAGCCTTTGCAGAACAACAAGAAAGAAGCCAGGATGCTTTCTTGTCTTCATTTTTTGAAGATGGTGACCTAGCTGCTTCTTCCCCCTTGGAGTCTTTTTTAGGAGCTGCAAGCAAACCAGAATGGGGTATTCATCTTCTAAAGTCACTGGCATCCCCAAATAGGGTCCAATAAGGTCACTTTTATTCAAGCAAAGAGTCTCCCCATTCCAGTCACTTCAGGCTCAGAAAGACCCAAAAATATATTCTCTCAGTCAGCAGGTCTGTAGATATTTTGAGATATTTGAGGTCAAGGGTCAGTTTCAGACATTATCTCAATCAATCATTCTAAAAAGTCCTGGCTCAAAACTAAACTTCAAAATTGTAAAGGTAACTGAAAGTTGGAACAGAAATAATAGAAACTATCCCTGGGCATGGCTGAAGCAGTGTGGTATAGCAATTAGAAAAGGGGCAGGAATTATTAGACCAATATCTTCCCCCCTCACATCTCTTATTCTAAAATTGTGTAAAAAAAGGTGCTGGCTGGTAAAATAATGCAGGAATTGAAGTATGGAGAAAAAGCAAGATATCAATCAGAATGACTTGATTTTTAAAGTGAGGATGTCATCAAAATTATTCACGTTTTAATTCCACCTAGTATTTCACAGGTGTCAGTCATGCCAACATCTGTAAAAAAGTCCATTTCTTCCATCAGAGCAGTTTGCTCAATGTTTTTATTTTTCCTCTTCATTTCAGTTTCAAAATGTTTGAGACCCATTCTCATAATGTGAAACAGTGAGTGGTGGGCATACTGACAAACAAATTCCATACTCATTCTTCATCCCTGTAGGGAATAACCAGTTTTATCCCATTCCATCCATCATTGGCCTCTCTGCAACAAGTGTAAGAATTGGGTGATTATCTCACAAGTTGTCTTTGCTCAGGAGTCTATTCCTGCTTATTGCTTCACTCTTCAGTTATTTTAGAACACGAATCAGTTGAGATTGATACCTCAGAGCCAACTACCAGTACTCTTCCTATTCTATCGAAAAGAAAAACAGTTTGTTTTCTCCTTCACAATGCCTGGCCCACTGTGCATTGCTGATAACGTTTTACAAAACAAAAGGAAACAACCTTGGTAAAGCACTTAGTGCTGGTTATTATAAACATTATTATGAGTGTTGGTTAAGTATTGTTGGTTATTTTAAATAATAATATGAGAGCTAATGGTAGGTGTATTTGTTAGCAAAGATTCCTCTTTCACAAAGAGTCTTGGCTTAGAAATGTTCGTGAAATAAAGCCCAGCCGTTTCACCCAGCTCTAATGAGGCAAGGCGATGTACATGCTTTTGGCTACATGTTTGGGAATGAAGTATATTTCCTGTCTATATACATAGCACAGTAATGGGCACTGGTGGTTAAAAATAACACTGCCTTACATATTTTTGCATTTGTCATCTGTTTTCTATTTTTGAAAATGCTTACAGTAAAAAAGTTTGCTTTGGCATCCCCTGCTTCCCACAGTGGTTCTCTGTCTTCAGATGGCTTTGCATCTGCAGTGAACACTGAAAGAATTAAGAATCCAGCAATGAGGCGGGGCTAGTGTCACAGCTGCAAAGGGGGTGTGGAAGGGTACCCTGTTTCTCCCAGAAATTCTGCCTGTATAATGGTGAGGGGAATATAATCTCTCCAGGGATGTTGGCAGAGTGTACTAAGGAGCAGCTCCTCCACGCCCCTCTTTGGAAGTTGTTGCATGTTTCGCACTCTACATAACATATGTAACATGAAGGAGCCATGTGGCCACAGTTGGTGCAAATAACCATGTTCACTAAATATATATAAGGCCTAGTGTATATATACACTCTGGCAGGCTTCTGGCGGCTTCTGAAACAGACAGTGAGGGCCACAGGAGGGCTCAAGCTAAGGGGACACAAAGCAGTTGCTGCACGTTACTGTGGGGCTGGTTGGGAACGTTTCAATTTCTTTTTGAACGTTCATTGTCTGAAACTGAAATTTTTAATGGTTTTGACAAAAACTTTCATTGGGGATGTTTCTCAGGTCCAGGAAAAAATTCTGGTCAAAAGGAGAAAGAGCCCCCAACTCCAGAATTGCCAGGGCAGGAATTTGAGCCAACATCTCCTTCAGGCACTAACCATGGGACTAGTGACTATTCTGAAAGGGTTGTTTTCCCCTCTCACTTCCTCTTTCAGAAATTTCCCCCCCTAAAAATCTTGGTTTTGTTCCACATCGCAACAGAACCAAACGTCAACCCTCTGCTTTTTTGAAGGCACACAAACACTCTTGTGTTTTAGTCAGTCCTGCTTGCACCACTGCCATCCTTGGACACCAGCTAGCACAGAGGGACTGCTGAGCCAGGGCTCCTTCCCAATCCTACTCAGCCACTATCCCTTTGGAATGGTTGGTGCTGCTGGCAGGACTAACATCACCTCATCATCCTCCCTCTCGTGCACTTCAACAGACAAATAAGGCAGAGTCTGGCCTTCATCTCTTTTTTCAGTGGAAAACTTTCTGCTTCAATTTAATCTATATTAATCATTTAAAAAAAAACTAAATTTGTCAGACTATTTCATAGCCTAGTCATGAATTTTCATAGATTCCAAACTATGCGCAAAAGTCTGTTACCTAACCAGATGAACCAAGCCTAGGGTGACCATAAATCCCATTTTGGCCGGGACAGTCACTTTTTTAAGTGAGCAATTGTCCCGTTTGCTCTTGCCAATTATTAAATCATTTCTACCAAAATTCTCCCTGCAGTGTTAGATGGATATTGTATTATTCTTCAAACCCAGCCTTCAACTTGTCACTTCACACTAGTAAACATCTGCCAAGAGATGTATGGATTTGAAAGGGGTAAAATGAAGTAGATAGAAATATGTTCATATATGTAAGCTCCTGAAGCACTCTGGGAGCCTTTAAGACCTGAGAGATTAAATAAATGTAAGGCATTTGCTCAATGTTATTAGGACATAGAACTGTTCAATATTGAGCTCAAGGTTAAAATGAATACCACCACTGGGAAAAACAACAGACATAATAGAACACAAATCGAACTTCACCTGATTACATCCCCACGTGCAGGTATCTCTTTTATAAAACAGCAAATTTACATGGGAAGTCAAAACCAATTAACATTAAGGTGCTTTTTCCCATTATGAATCCTGCAATTAAATTAAAATTGCCCCTCCTTCCCCAGTATCACTCCCAAATGATGTCTCGTTGCTGTGTTATCCTGGCACAAATACCATATATTTACATATGGGTACTTCTCTAAGCATCTGCTTTAGAGAATATATCATGTGCTGTTGCGCTTCATTTATAACATTTGTGTAACTGAAAGGCTAATTTGCACATCTAATTACTGCAAGTGCACACACAAAGGAGATAAATGCAAATGCAGGCAGTTACACAACTGTCCATTGCCACATGTATTTATCCAATTTCCATGTGCAAAATAGGTATCATTCTGTTAAACAGGCCCCAAAGGAAATAATGGACGAATCTATAACCACTTATCCAACCGATGGTTTACCCATATTCCTTTACCAGTATCATCAATATCTGTAACTATTGGAAAATAAACATTTCTGATAGCCTGTTACAGTCAGATATACAGTACAGATTACACATAATCTAGTCTACTGGAGAGAGGGATAAATAATTTGCTTAATGTATCTACAACATAGATGAGAAACACGTAAAACCAGATCCAAACATCACAACATTTTCTACTACTACCCTAATCAGATTTTTATTAGAGGCTAATTAGGTTCAGGAGCTCAGAAAAGTCTGTTCTAAAATGAGTTTGATTATTCAGTCATATTCTATAAGATCCCACACCTTTAATTTTAAAAACTTCTGCTATAGTCCCATGCAAAGTCATATTATGATCAGTGAATTAATGCAAGCATACATTGTAAGAGGCGATATTTAGGTCTCCACACAAAGCTTCAATCAATTCTGTCAGCCATATGGTTGAAAAGATCAATGTCTAGTACAGTTATTTATTTGTATTCAATTAATCCTGACACACTATGTTCCGTAGTAACTGTGAAATTCAGTGTATTACCATTAAACTAAGTTATAAAGCACAATGAATTGAAGTGTTGACTTGCTTTGTAACCCTGCTATCCGTAGATAAGAATGCATTTATACATTGACAAACACCCTGTTCCTATTAAGGACAGCAGCAGTAGCTCACCTTCCAGGAAATTAAAGTGTCATATATACAGGTGCATTACAAAACATGTTTAGTATGCACATAATATGCATAATGTGTTAATTAAGATGGCAAAGCATTAGAAGGGCTAATAGAACTGGGACTCTGGAGAAATTTGATATTGCATTGTTAGGTGCTTTAATTATATTGTTAAACTACTGGAGTTCTTTTGTTCTTGAGACCATTAATCTTCTGATTTACTCAACCAAAAACCCATGTTTTGACCATCACCTGTAGATCTTTGCCATCAAGAAAACCATCACCAAATTTTTGCTCTAATTTAAGATGAATAAAAGATGCATTGTGATGGAACGTATAGGATACCCTATCGCGCATGGATGTAGAGAATATACACTATATGTAGTAGTGGAGGAAAAAAATGCTAGGTTTATTCTCTTGGTAAACTGTCACTCAAAAACTGTCAGATTATTGTTTTGATCGTAAGAAATCAATAATAATTGATCTGAATCCAGACCAAATTGAATAACAATGGTTTTGAGTGAAAGCTTCAGCATGTGAAATGTTAGATGTATTATTCTGAAATGTTTGCAGAGATTTCTGTTAATTCTTAAACCTAGCTTCAGTCAGGAAACTGTGAAAAACTGAGGTTTTTTGGTTTCATAACAAACAGAAATTGTGACACTCTATACCTTGGGGGAGTGTCCTGTTCCCCCATATTCATAATTTGAATATAATTGTTATATTTCATATAACGTATGTCATGTAAGGTATCATGGGAAAGGTTATAATCTGCTAAAACTCATTGTTCTATCTAAATATGCATATCATTAGTGCATATGAAGTTATGAGATTGTGTTATATGGTTGTCACTAAAATATGCTGAGAGTTTGGGAATCACCCAGATATTAGCTCCCCAGAGACAACAACAAAGGCAGTAACCAACATCTGGGTGAGTGTTGAACAACTATCAGACATTGTCCAGCAAGGGAGTGACAATTCAATGACTCATCTGCAGAAGGTCACACCAAGGGAATTGCTCAACCTTGCCTGGTGACTAAGCAATGCCCACCAGATATGCCTGGGCTTCTGTTCTCCAACCACTTGGATTTAGGGGACAGATGCAGCATGGTTTCTCCTTTCTCCTCCCCCATCTATGCTAAAGGCAACAAGGACACTGGAGCTGAGCACACTGGTCCCCAAGCTAACAGGGTGAACCTGCATAAGAAAGACTGTATCCAACCTGCAGTATCTAGCAGGGTGAGAAAAATGACTTAGTCCAAATACTGCCTAGCCTAATAAACTTGAGAATTTAGACTGTGTGCTTATCTTTTCTTTCGGTAACTACTCTGCCTTTTTGCCTACCACTTATAATCACTTAAGATCAATCTTTGTAATCAATAAACTTACTGTAATGTTTATCCTTATCAGTGAATTTGACTGAAGTGCTTGGTAAATCTGCTCAGGTTATAAAGGCTGGTGTATGTCCACTTTCCAGTGATCAAGTGATGAACCAATTAATAAACTTACATTGCTCAGGATAGGGTTGTGAGCAGTTCAAGATGGCATATTCCTGAGGTACAAGGCTGGGAGCTGGGGGGATCTGACTGATGCCTTTCTCTGTGTGATTCGTGAGTGGCTCTGGGAGCATTCGTGCAGTATAGCTGGGTGTGGGGCTCCACATGTGGTAACAACTCTTGGAGGGGTTTGTTGTTTGTCACCAGTGAGGCATTGTAAAAGACAGCCCAGATTAGTGAGTTAAGGGGGCACAGTGATCCCATAATCCCAGGTTGCATCCTGGGAATCTTGTCACAGAAACATTTAAAAATAATTAAACCCCCAAAGCCACATGAAGAACATCTCTTCCTTCAGAGGGAGGAAGGTATAAGCAAAAGGTGTTTAAAGACAGACTATGTTCCATGAAGCTGTGACTGACATTTCACTATTATATGTAGATTCCTATCCTCAGTATTGTGGGACTGATCCTGAATTACTTGCACACACTAAACTCCAACTGAACTCAATGCGAGTTGAGGGAAGAAGGCAGCATTGGGCTCTGTGCTTGTGTAATAGCAATAGGTGTGTGAATGTAAACAGATAGGATGAAGTTTGCCCTGCCAAGAGAAGCCACCTGAAGACATTCTGAAGGGCCATGCAGAAGGCACACAATAAGAACATAAGAATGGCTGTACCTGGTCAGACCAAAGGTCCATCCAGCCCAGTATCCTGTCTGCCATCAGTGGCCAATGCCAGGTGCCCCAGAGAGAGTAAACCTAACAGGGAATGATCAAGTGATCTCTCCTGCCATCCATCTCCACCCTCTGACAAACAGAGGATAGGGACACTATTCCTTACCCATCCTGGCTAATAGCCATTAATGGAATTAACCTCCATGAATTTATCCAGTTCTCTGTTAAACCCTGTTATAGTCCTAGCCTTCACAACCTCCTCAGGCAAGGAGTTCCACAGGTTGACTGTGCACTCTGTGAAGATGAGCTTCCCTTTTATTTGTTTTAAACCTGCTGCCTATTAATTAATGTTGACTTTTGCTCAACTGTGTATGTTCTTCTGTGTGTTTGACAATTTTGTTCTTTACCATTGCTTCACCTAATGTGCCCAGTACTGATAATAGATTTACTGGTCTGTAATTGCCAGGATAACCTCTAGAGCCCTTTTAAAATATTGGCATTACATTAGCTATCTTCCAGTCATTGGGTATAGAAGCTGATTTAAAGGAGAGGTTAAAAACCATAATTAATAGTTCTTCAATTTCACATTTGAGTTCTTTCAGAACTCTTGGGTGAATGCATCTGGTCCCAGTGACTTGTTACTGTTAAGTTTATCAATTAGTTCCAAAACCTCCCCTAATGACACTTCAATCTGTGACAATTCCTCAGATTTGTCAGCTACAAAGGATGGCTCAGATTTGGAAATCTCCCTAACATCCTCAGCCGTGAAGAATGAAGCAAAGAATTCATTTTGTTTGCACATCATGGAAAAGGTTTCAGCACCAGCTCTAAACACTGGTGCTAAAGGCAGCAATGAAGAATGGGTAGGAGACATTACAAGAACTATATTCCTGTATTAGAGAAGAAAGATGGTTCACTGATGAGAATGTATCCAGGATTCACTTCCTTGCTCTGCCACAAACTTCCTGTGACCTCAGTGATTTCAGCCCTGGCAGCTAGTAGCTACACTCCCTCCCTTCCCGCTGCTGCCAGCCAGGAGCTGTGGGGCTCCCCCAGCTGCCTATAATGCAGGGACCCCGCAGCTCCCAGCCACTGCCTGTGGAGGAAGTGGGGTTCCCAGAACTTGGAGTGGGCCCCCGCAGCTGCCCAGCCACTACAGATGGTGGGGACCCCGCAGCTGAGCTCCCCAGTTTATCATGCAAAAAGAAAAGGAGTACTTGTGGCACCTTAGAGACTAACAAATTTATTTCAGCATGAGCTTTCGTGAGCTACAGCTCACTTCTTCGGATGCATAGAATGGAACACACAGACAGGTGATATTTATACATACAGAGAACAAGAAAAGGTGGAAATTTATCATGGATATTCATGGGGTTCCATTAATTTTTCTTTATTGCCTGTGACCCGTCCGTGACTTTTACTAAAAATATCTGTGACAAAATATTAGCCTTAATGGTAAGATGCTCAGATACCATGGTAATGGAGTCCATTTAAATACCTTAGATAGATATGTACACTGATCTAGTGTCACTAACAGCCAGGACTGGGGACGAAAAATTGAAGACACTATTCTGGCTAAAGCAGAAGCTGTGCTAATGTCCCATGTCTTGGTCTTATGTTGAAGCTGGATTTTACTTAAATAACCTGTATACATTTGACCCACAGAGTGTCTGATTACCAGGCCTCTATACAGGTGAATTGCACCCTGAGGGCATGTATCTTTCTAAATAAACTGAATTTCTTCTTATTGACTTATTCTTTTTCTCAGGCGCTCATAAGAAAGGAAGTTTTGATTCTTGGATCCAAAGAAGTAGATAAGAGACATTCTTGATCTTCAAAAACCTTTGGAACTTGGCTGTAGATTTCTATAAATATTTTAGTTAAAAATTAATCACTCTTGCCTGTTCCCTTTTATTCTGGAAATTTGCTCAGATTAGGGGCTCGTTCACCTGAAAATCTACTAATGTGATATATGCCACCATGTGTCAGCAATGCCCCTCTGCATGTACATTGGCCAAACCAGACAGTCTCTACCCAAAAGAATAAATGTACACAAATCTGACATCAGGAATCACAACATTCAAAAACCAGTAGAGGAACACTTCAACCTTTCTGGTCACTCAACAGACTTAAAGGTGGCAATTTTGCAATGGAAAAGCTTAAAAAACAGACTCCAATGAGAAACTGCTGAACTTGAATTAATATGCAAACTAGATACCATTAACTTTGGCTTGAATAGAGACTGGGAGTGGCTGGGTCATTACACAAATTGAATCTATTTCCCTATGTTAAATATCCTCACACCTTCTTGTCAACTGTCTGAAATGGGCCATCTTGATTATCGCTACAAAACTTTTTTTTTCTCCTGCTGATAATAGTTTACCTTAATTAATTAGCCTCTTAGAGTTGGTATGGCAACTTCGACCTTTTCATGTTCCCTGTATGTATATATATCTTCTTACTGTATGTTCCATTCTTGCATCCGATGAAGTGGGCTGTAGCCCACGAAAGCTTATGCTCAAATAAATTTTTTAGTCTCTAAGGTGCCACAAGTACTCCTGTTCTTTTTGCGGATGCAGACTAACACGGCTGCTACTCTGAAACTTGTTTTATTGTGCAACCCTTGCAATCTGTATTAAGGATCCTCTAACTACTTTTCAGGATTATATCCTAGTATTGTCACCCACAACAGGTATAGGAAGTTACAGTGCAAACGCATTTATCATGAGACTCCAACATGGCACATGGCATATTACAGGGCCATCCAAAGTACAGTTTGATTGTCCTGCTTACACTTTGTCCAGTAATCCACCTCCACCAGCGTTAAATCAAAAAATCCCAACCTCGTGACAAATAGGGGAGACTCCTTTATTAAAGCTATGTATTTGTTACACATCCAAGCAATAATAATCTTTATGTCTCAAGCATCCTTTGCAAAACCAGGCCACGAGGAATTGCTGACAACCAACCCCTATGGAGGAGAAATGAGCTGCCTGTGCGTGGACGATTTCCAGAAATGGAACAATCAGGACTCTGAATAAGAGTCATCATAAAACTATATCAATACTCTGCCTGATGAGAGTTCAGAAGAGATAGGACTGACCTGAGACAGGAGGGTGCTGCTTGACTCACTGGAGATAGGTGTAAAAACAGAATAAGCCGCCAGAGATTATATCTCAAGAAGACTGGGGGTAGAAGCCAGAATCTTTTTTCAGGAAATACCACTTCAACATGCAAAGGTCACTGTAGGCATGTTAATTACTACTGACCTTCAACTCTCTGGAAGCGGGAGGCGGGAACCAAAAGCAGGAGGCAAGGAGAACAGCATCTGAATCTGTTAATTAGGCCCAGGAGGGTCACAGAGGGGTCTTTTTTACTACGTGTGCTTCTCTTCCTGCAACTGAAACCAAGAACCTGCCTAGGTAACACTTGGGAAATGTCATCTTAAAGTACATTTAATATAGCGTAACCATTTTTTCTCCATGCTTTCAACCTTTAAATAAAAGTTCGGTTTACTAAGAAATCCACTGTCTGGTTTAAAAAAAACTTAACCCAGGTTGTCCAGAAGAGATAAAGACATACGTAGCCTCATCCATAGGGACCTGCCATGAAAGGTGTCTGGGAGCCCAATGAACCCAATCTTGTGTGGGTCTAAGGGGAAGCCTGGATCACAGGCTCCGCCCCATGAAAGCAAAAGGTGAAAGCAGGCAATTTACCAGGAAGTAGCCAATTGGCAGGTAGTGATCTATCTATTGGGGATCGATATATCACGTCTCGTCTAGACGTGATATATCAATCCCCAAACATGCTCCCGTTGACTCTGGATCTCCACCAGGGCAAGCGGCGGTAGCAGAGTTGACGGGGGAGCCACGGCCGTCGATCCCATGCAGTGAGGACGGGAAGTAAGTTGAAATAAGATACATCGACTTTAGCTATGCTATTCCCGTAGCTGAAGTTGCGTATCTTACATCGATCCCCACCCCCCAGTGTAGACCAGTCAAGACATCATAGTGGAACACAAGATGTGCCAGTGACCTAATGCACACAAACCTTTTGAACAGCTTTCAAATAGCTGTCAAAAAACAAACCTAACACTGCTATAAATATACCACTTTCTTCCAGCCAAAATGTAGAGCTGCTTTCCCAGAACAACCCTGGTTTGAGAGGCAGAGTGTGCAATATCCAGGACCTGCAATATGATTTCAAAGGAAACCCAGGAAAGAACAAAAGTGGAACTGACCCTTTATAGCTGACAGGGATGGAGGTGCAGTCTTAAGCAGTCAGATGTAAAATGGCTGTGTTAGGGCTACAATCTGTCTCTTGAAGCTGTAAAGGGCCAGCTACCAGAAAAACATACTGGGATAGACTTTTCTGAAAATGTGAACCCAGCTGTCACAGAGCACAGAGGTGTTAGAGAAAGGGAAGGACTTTTCAAACTTGCAGGGCAAAGGGGTTTTGTGCATGTCAAACTGAGACTGATACAGATCGGACTTGATGCATTATGTATGTGAGAGAATTGTGTCCTTTTGTTGTTTTCTGTCCCATCTGGTGAAATCCTGGCCCTAGAGAAGTCAATGGGAATTTTACTGCCATTGTCTTTAATAGGGCAAATACTTCACCCTTTATGTTTATTAAAAAAGACATTTTTTGGACATCAGGAGTTTCTTGTGCTACCATCTCATCCCATCTGCAATATGGTTTTTATCATCTCCAGTAGTTCATATTACTTATTTGTCATAATGACCCCTACGTCCTCCTACCTCATTAAAACAATGAGAGCACAGTATAAAACGGTCACATTGTGATCTTGAAGTCTCGCTGACTTGTAATGAGTACTGACAATGCTTTATTTCAGCACTCATTACTAGTCGGTGAGACTTCTCTTTGCTGGTCAGTTCTCCAGTAACACCAGAATAACAGCAATTCTACAACCCTTTACACGAGTTCTCAAGGATCATCAGTGGGAAAAACATGAACGTTAAAAACAATTGTAGGGTAAGCCCCTTTCTTTGAACTCCTGTGTGGATATTTCTGACCTTTTAGACTGCCACCTTGACATCTTTTTTCCAGTTCTTCAGGTATTGCTTTACTATCTTGAATTCCGAATTGAGAATTTCAGTTCAAATTACTTGTCAATCTATTCTGAGATTTTATTCTTAAAAGACTTGCTTCTACATGGGAGAAACGGGACAGTTTCTCTGGTACTGGGTGTGTTGATTAGTGTTCAGGTTTCAGTGGCAAACTCACTGCAATCATTGCTTATAGAGGATGCCTTCATGTCACTGGGACAATAAAAGAGTTCCAGGTTTTCTACAGCCCCCTCCTGTGTTTCAAAGGGAGCAAATCACTTTGATCAATTTTATTGATTTTTGAGTTCTCAGTGTCAATGTGAAATTCTGTCAATATTTAGCTCTATTATTATTCTGCTATTTTAGGTCATTTTCAGTTGCTGGCAGTTCTGAAGTGTCATTATATTGTAGACGTAACAGAAATAGCACAACTGAGGGCCTGTCAATCAAACTTTCCAGGTAGCTTACAAAGTGGCTCTGGACAAGCCTCTGTTTTGTTGTTTTCCTTTCCGATTACATTTCCCTCTAATTTTCCTTCCAGTCACAGGAATACGATAAACCAAAATAAGCTGCCAAAGGGGAAAAGAGGCTCTACATGCTCTTTTTATTTTCACTCAAGAATGTCACCATCCCTGCATGTTCTCACTAACATCACATTGGGAGCATAACGCTGCAGCTTATGTGATTTTTTGAAGATGGAAGAGGGGGTAAGAAAGACCAGCAGTTCTTAGAAGTTCCGTTTTGAGGTTTCCCAGCCTCGTCCCTTCTTTGCCTCTTGGATGTTTTACAGCAAATCCCAACCACTTAAATCTCTGTTACAGGCCTTTTCTCACCTTCCCCCTCCACTGTTCAAAGAATATTCAGAAAAGAAATGCTGTTTGGGACTCTCCTGTCTGCTCTCAGAGTACTGAAGACTTTTTAGTGGACTCAAGAGGAAAGAAACAAACACACAAGATGGGACGTGCTTCTTTGTTTTGCCATCTCTAAAACAGTATTTATACTCTTTATTTAAGACTAGATTGAGCTCTGGGCGGCTCTGAGCAAAGAGCAGCATGTAAACACAACCTATCCAGCGGGCTCACTAGAAGGCATTATGTCTCAGACACCCTCAGAACTGCAATTCCTTCCAGGGTTGTCCTGCTCTGTTGTATGGGAGCGGGAAGATGGAGACTATTATTTATTTTAGCAACAGCACATTGTGCACCTCTGTGTGTTTCTGAGGGGACGAAACTAGAACCTGCATCTGTGGGATGCCTGAACACCTCTACGTCACTAGCCAGTAGTCATGGTAGGGCTGCGTGCATTACCACATAGACCCTGTGAAGATCAACACACAGGAAATACCACCGTGGAAGGATGAACAGTTTCCCGTATTACCCCGTTGGCTCCAGATGCCTTATTTAAACCCAGGAAAAGTTAAAGGAAGTGTTTTTGTCCACTCACATTGATACTAGGACCCTGGCCCTGAACTCAGGCTACTACTCAGATTTGACCCACACCCCGGAGGCTGGCAGCAGCCACAACCAGTAGGTCTGACCATGCAAGCCCCAGATGGGACACTCTGGCTGTTGCATGAGGTGTGTGGAGTCATAGGTCTGCCTGTTTCCTATAGGGTGACCAGATAGCAAGTGTGAAAAATCGGGACAGAGAATGGAGCAGGGAGTAATAGGAGCCCATACAAAAACAAGCCCCAAATATTGGGACTGTCCCTATAAAATTGGGACATCAGGTCACCCTAATTTCCTATTCATTTACTCAAGGGAAGAACAAGCCCCTAGACTCCTCCAAGCACCAAGTATAATGATCCAGAAGGCCCTAATGTAGCTGGGTAGGAATCCTTTCTCTCCCTTGTTCTCCCACTGTCTGCATTAGTTATATGAAGTGTTGTTGGTGTAGTTGTGTCAGTCCCAGGATATTAGACGGAGATGGTGGGTGAGGTAATATCTTTTACTGGACCAACTTCTGTTGGTGTAAGAGACAAGCTTTCGAGATATACAGAGCTCCTCCTCAGGCCTGGGAAAGGCACTTAAAGCATCACAGTTAGATACAAGATCCAACAGATAGTTTAGAGTTAGAATGTGCTTAACTCCCTGAATGCTTATTGTCAGTGGACAGCATTCAGTCCTGCCTGCTTTCCCTTCACATCAGCCACACTGTTTAGGAAAGTCTTTTTACTTTGTGGGGAAGGAGAGCTCAGTAGTTTGAGCATTGGCCCACTTAAACCTAGGGTTGGGAGTTCAATCCATGAGGGGGCCACTTAGAGATCTGAGGCAAAAATCATTACTTGGTCCTGCTAGTGAAGGCAGGGGGCTGGACTCTATGACCTTTCAGTTCTAGGAGATAGGTATATCTCCAACTATTATTTTACAAAGTGACTTTATTTTCAATTTCCAGATTTAAAAGGGAGGTATTTCCCACTGGCTGAGCGCAATGAATGCCAATGCCATTTTTCAAATGGAGCTTTGCTTCCAGACTAACTAGTACATTAAAGATCAGTTCCACTTTAAAAAGTGACTGCATAAAAATAGCTCCCTCTTAGTCATCAGATCTTCTCTTGGTGCCTATGCAAAGCTCAAACTGTTGAGTTGCATGACAAAAAATTGCCATTTTCTTTTATTTCCAAGCATGTCCCAAATATTTAAAAATAGAAACACCATTATCTTCTTCCCCTGCTTGTAGGTAAAAGCATGGTGAGATGAGGTGGTGAACATATGCGTACATATGCATATATATAAGTGTGAAAGACCTTATCGAAGCAAAGCCAAGTGAAAGATAACATTTAGTTCGGAAGAGAGCTGACTTACATTTTTTCAAAGTAAAAATTGAGTTTTTCAATGACAGCAAAACTTTCTTTTTTGGGGGGGAAAGGTTCATTCATCACGTTTTTCATTTTGACAAAATTTCCTAAAATTTTGATTTCTCCTCTCTCCCCAAGACTGAGTGAAATTCTATTTTTGGTTTTATTTTTAAAACTGCCCCACTTTTACCCTCCCCAAAGAAAAATAAAGTAAAAATGTGAGTAGTTTCCCTTCAGCAAAGTGACTTTTAAAAACAAAGATTCACTTTGAAGTTTTTCCCCATTGAAAAGTCTATTTCAAAATGAAAAAAAAAATCAATTTTTGTTTCAAACTGTCATAAACAGATAGTTAAGGGTTAATGCCTCTTTTACCTGTAAAGGGTTAAGAAGTTCACCTAGCCTAGCTGACACCTGACCAGAGGAACCAATGGGGGAACAAGATGTTTCAAAAGGAGGGAGGGAAGTTTTCCTTTGTTTAGAGTTTCAGTTTCAGCCGGAGTGAAAAAGATCAAAGGAATCCAGCCTTTTTTGAGTATGTAAGTTTTGAAGAGGATAATAAATAGTTTTGTTTATTTTCTTGTGTAAATTGTCTTGCGTACCATTTAAGGGAATTATCAAATTTGGATAATTCTCGTGATTGTATTAAGATTTGTGCAGCGGGAACATGCCTCTGTTGTTTTGAATCTGTTGTCTTGAGAGAGAAGCCTGGTTGCTATCTTTCCCAGTGAGGTTTTCTTTTACCGTTTCTTTTCCTGTCTATTACAAGCTTTCTTAGATACTTGATTTGATTTTTTCTGTCTTTTAGATCAAGGGAGCATTGCGATCTGGATCCACAGGAGTTTGGTGGGAGAAAGGGGCGGTGAGATGGTTATTTCTCCTGTTTTTAGGATCAGGGTTTGATCTGTGTTCACCAGGCGAATTGGTGAGGTCCCTCAGGCTATTCCCGGGGAAAGTAGTGCTTGGGGGTGGTGGCAGCGATATCAGATCTAAGCTGTGTGATGAGGCATGAGGCCAGATGGCTACAGTAAGTCCTGTGAGAAAGGTCAATGGATGTTTACGTTCAGCTACAACACAATCCCTGAGTACCTGATAACCAAATGGCTAGTTTGCTCCTAGGTTTAGATCAGGGCACTGGGGACATTAAAGATCTTTCTAGGAGGCGAGTAGAGAGAGCTACTTTAATATAGAACATCTGCAGCCAATCAATGCGGCTAATCGGGCACTATGGTTTTAAAGGAGCTCGCTCCTAGCATGGCAGGGAGGAGCCCGAGGAGAAGGGTGTGTGTGAGGAGTTGGGAGAACAGGCAGCAAGGAGAGTGATGAGTGAGAGATTATACTGACTGACAGGTTCGAGGGGACAGCATATCAGACTATCGGAAGGAAAGGTCCTGTGGTGAGTGATAGAAGGTGTTTTGGGCAGGAGCCAATGGGGAGAGTAGCCCAAGGGAGTTGTCTGCTGTCGATTGCAGCTGCTTAACGAGGGGCGCTATAGACAGCTGCGATCCACAGGGCCCTGGGCTGGAACCCGGAGTAGAGGGCGGGCCTGGGTTCCCCCCAAACCTCCCAACTCCTGATCAGACACAGGAGGAGCTGACCCAGACTGTGGGTTCCACAAGAGGGGAAGATCACTGAGGTGAGCAAATCTGCCAATAAGTGCAGGACCCACCAAGGCAGAGGAGGAACTTTGTCACAGCTGGTAATTAAACTTAGAAGTGTCCATGCAGATCAAGCGGCATAGCATTTATTTTTTTTTTTAATTCCATCTCTAGTTTTGGATGTGGTCATTTATCAATTTCAGGAGTTGGGTCTAAGTTATGGAACTAACTCCAGTAGCCATTTTTTCCTCACATACTTAGAGGCTCTCCATCACTCCACAGTTTCACAATTCCAGTGAAAACTAGCTGCCATGGGACTTAACAAGTGAAGAGGAACAAGCAATTTCTCAGTACCCTAATGCCACAAGTGGCTTCAATATCTGGTCAGAGATCTTGAACTGTATTATATACTCAGTAAGAAGCCAATGCAGAGACGGGAACACTAATGTAACATACTCATTGAGACCTGTGTTGCTAAGCAGAAGGTGTCTGCCTTTTTGCCCACTGAAGCTTTTTTTCCCCCTCGTTTGTATCTAGGAATGAATATACAAGTGGTGCAATCCTGGTCCCACCAAACACAGTGGCAGAAAGTCTATTGATTTCAGAAGGGCTAGAAATCCAGTCAGGGGGTTGCTCCTTTAAACCCAGCTGTGAATAACTGAAGTCAGTGGAGAAAGGGACCATTTACTTACACAAACCCCATAAAGCTTCACCTAAGATTAATCCAACTGCTTTAAATTTTAA
This sequence comes from Chelonoidis abingdonii, assembly GCF_003597395.2. Lineage (NCBI taxonomy): Eukaryota > Metazoa > Chordata > Testudines > Testudinidae > Chelonoidis > Chelonoidis abingdonii. The sequence goes on along the minus strand of NC_133776.1, from coordinate 96,935,400 downwards.
GTAGATTTATTATTTTTCAGTATTTTCAATTCACCACATGCCACAGACAAGTTGCTGGTTCATTGTTGGCTACAATAATTTAAAATAAATTTAAATAAGAAAAAAAGTTTTGCAGAAAGGAAGAAAATAGGAAAACTTTTCAGTAGTCATTACTAAACTGCCCGTCAATGGTTTAGAAATAATAAATATCTGTCCTGCCCAAGGCATTCCAAACATCAGGTACACAAAGCTTGCATAACTAAGACAATTAAGATCAGGGAGTTACATCAGTAGCAACCAAAAAACTGAAGGTAACAGCACAGAAGAAGTGTACCAAAATGTAGAATAATTGGACAAGAAGTGCATCACAAATTACAGTATATGTTGCTTTTCATTTATTTTAATGCACTTGGTTCTCTCTGCTATCCTTATGCTGACTGAATCCCTGCAGCGAAGCTATGGCAGCTGAAGTCTTTCCTGCCAGTAACTATTCAAAAGGGTGTCAGAAATCTAACTAGCTGAGAGAAATAGCTTTCCCTATAGAGTGACTATTGACAGAGTTACTACATAGTACTGTCCCTAATGCAAATACTACTGGAATGTCCTACATAGCCACACAGCTGTAATGTTAATATGTAGGTCAAAGAAACTTTTTCTAGAACTCAAAAGCATAAGAATATGTTTTGTGAGATACTCCTGTTAAAATCCAAGGCCCCCCGAGATGGCTATTCACATTTCTAATCCTATTTTTAGGCAAGGCTTGTGAAGCTTTTGCTCCTTTCCAATATTGTGTGTAGATTTCATGCACAACTATCGCAGGCGACAATCTCGGCAGCATTGGTAGTGTGTTCAAGCTGATGGGCTTGCTTGATAACCTAGCAGAACATCTTTCTGAGGCACAGAAAGAGCTGCAGCATTCTGGAGGCAGAAATGAGTCCACTACACACTTCCACACCTAGTGAAGTTATTGCCAATTGAAGACTGTAGCCTAGCATACCTGAGAGCTCCCATATTCCCATAAAACTATACCCACCCCGGGTAGAAATTTAAGGCCAAAAAGGGGCAACTAGATCTAGTCTGACCTCTTGGAAACAAGATCAAAGTATTACAACCCACAGCCAAGATGTATCAGTGTTTGAATCCCTGTGCAGAGGCTGGGAAAAGATTAAATGGCATATGCCCAGATAATCCTGCAGAGTGACCTGCAACCTACATGCGGCACATGAAGATGAAAAACTCCCAAGGTCACTGCCAATCTGACCTAAGGGAAAATTCCTTCTCAACTCCACATATGGTGATCAGTTACACCCTGAGCAAGAACCAGCCAGCCAAGCATCTCAGAGAGAGAGAGAATGCTCAGCGACACCTCAGAATCCTGACCCACCCTGCCCAACCTCCCCTCTCCACTCATAACCATCCCTGATGCTTCAGAGGAAAGTGATAAAAACTCTCCCAGAATACACTGGGTGAAATCTCACTTCCTGACCCTCTGTTGGAGGCTGGCTGAAGCTCTGAAGCATGAGCTTTAAGCAGATAAACTGGAAGTGATCCCCGGGGCTGTTGAGCCCTGCCATTCCCATCACATGCAATCCCACCATACAATTTTACTTAGTTTTAAAAGAGCTGGAAAAAAGTTAAATTGTTGCCCCCACAACTCCTATTGGGAGCCTGTTCCACAATTTCAGTCCACTCTTCTAATTTCCAGCTGAATTTGTTCATGGCCATCCATCTATATCCATTTGTTCCTATGCCAATATGTACTTGAGTAAACTGGGGAAGAGGCATGGAGTGGATAGAACTGACTCAACCCCCAATGTACCAAACAGTACAGATGAACTGGAATGGGGTAGTTAGTAATCTGCTTTTGGTTCGGCCTGATAGCCACCAAGAGCAATTAAGGAGTCATGCTTCAAAGACACAATTACAATACATTACCACTGGAAGCACAGTTCGGTCCAGAAGGGTTGGTTGTAAAAAAACACAGTACCTTTTTGTTCATTTAAGGTTAAGATTTTTTTGTATGTTTTTAAAATTTACATTTTTATACATTTTGTAAACTTTTGTATAAGTTTATAAAACTGAAAGCATATAACGTTTAGTAACTTACATCACCATTCACATTTGTTTAAATCTGGTTCCTTAAGTGGGCACTAGAAGAAATTCCTTTTCATCGCAATGAGGAGATTATTAAGAAATATATACAAGGCTTGTTTCAGCTGTGCTCCTCTTTTTCAGCTATTTGCTTTGGAAAGAGATATGCTTTTATGTACAGTGTTTCATTTAAATGATTCTTAAAATGCTTTTTCAGCCTAGTTAAAAAGAAGCACAACTGATCTGCACAGGGAATTGACTCATAATTGCAGTGGGGTTAAGAGACTAGAGCTCTTCAAAAAGTTTTGTATGAAATAATTCAATCTGCAGTTTTCCAGATCACAAAACAGACAGAAATCACCCATTTACTTACAACTTGTTCCATTCAGTATTGCCAAAATAAAATAAATAAATAGCAGTTTCTGACAAGAAATGAAGTTGTGAGTTGCAACTCATTAACAATAGGTAAAACTAACTGGCAGATGTCAATGAAAAAGATTCACTTTCCAAAACAATTGAAATATAATTGCATCATTGATTGCAGTTAGCTAATGCCATAATAAACCATAACAGGTCTCTGGTGAGGATTTCATTTCTTGCTTCCTGCCAACAGAAAGTTTCTCTAGCAGGAAGACATATTTCCTCCTCATTATGGATAATCTTTCATGAAAGATCTCTAATATTTTAAAATTAGATCTTACCATATATACATATATATATACACACACACTATTGATGCATTGTGATAACAATGAGGAGACAAAACACTGAAAACATAATGAATGAAAATCTTTTATACATAGTCTCTATCTAAAATTTAAGGGAAATTATTAATGCATGAAAAGCCATCAGCCCAGTTCCTGAGAGGTTACTTCACATACTAACAACCCTGATTGTCCAACTATCTAGGACTCAGTAAGGAGACAGTTTTGTTCAGAACTCAACCCTTCAATGAGCTTCATAAACAAGGTGCCCACTTCTGAACTTGCTTCTGTTCCCTTGCACTAACTAGTTGTATTTTCTTGGACTGGATCTGACGACTTCTCTGCCTTGGTAAACAGAGTTCTCTAATTACTATAACTGGCCCCCTGGAGACTTTGAGGCCAACTATCATGGGCAATTTTTTTTTCAGAAGGCTGACTTATCTAGGTAGCTGTTGTGAATTTTGTAAGCGATTGCTTCCTCGGAGTTTGTTCTCGATGGAAAGTCACTATATTCAATAAGTGCCTTTTCCTTTGGTCAAATGCTGTCCCCAGCACAAATACACCAAACTGGTGCCTATTGCTAAGAGACAGATCTTTGTGTTCTGCCACAGGTCAAGACTACAAAAGGCCCTTTCACAAACCAAACATTATTTTCCACATCTCCAGCACAGCTACTCTTACAGGTCCAATCAAATGTAGACACGGCATTAGAAGAGTTAATGTTTTATCCTTTTGTCCAAAGATATGTTAATTGGTCACCTGTGTGTTTGTCTCATTTCACATTCTCCCATATCTGTCTTAACCCATTTTATTTTAAAAGATAACATTAAACAGTTGGAAATACTTCTACAAAATATAACGTTAATATGTATTATCAAAAGGCAGCAAATTAAAGATAAAATGGAAAGTATCTGAAAGCTCTTCACATGTTCATAAAACTACTGAGTAACAAATGTTCCTTCTGCAGCTCGTATCAGCAGGGTTGCCAGATGAAAAGAAACTTAAAAGCACCAAGTATCCAAAAGCAGCATATTGAATCTTAGGCAAAGAAACCTTAAAAAAAGGGAACACGTATTCCAACAACCTCATCGCTATCTTTTTCTTACTCCCTCAAAAAATGCAAAAAGCTTCCAGATGCTAGATTCTTTATATTTTTAAAATAAGTTTATTGAGTCAGTTTCTGAGATCCAATTATCTAACTAGGCAAATCATTCATAAAAATAATTTAATTCCATGAATATCATCTCCCTTAGCAAAATACCTTTGAACAGGTCACTCATTAATTGAACAGTTTTTATTAATTATTCACCACACTCTCTGAAAATAATTCATGGCCTGTAGATTGGTTTGTGAGCAATTCCTTGAATATTTAGTGTGTGAACAGCATAAGTTGGTTGTGACTGGACACATGCAATTTGGTTCTGTTCCACGTTTGGATGGTCACAACTCTTCAGAATCTGGTTTCTGATCTGAACACCTACATTTATGAGCTCACAAGTCACTTCCCCAAAATAAGTTGATACCTGCTTAATTTTCCACTGTTAGCGTGATCATTTCTGCCATAAAAGTATGCAATAGAATTTCTACACAATGCGACACAAAGGAGACTTGATTACAGCAAAATCAGAGAGTTTTTTAGAAGTTAGAATAGATATTCATGGAAAGTTTATTAAAATGATCTCCCAGCTCTACCCTGATACAAAATCCTTGTACAAAAACTGATTGCAGCTAAAAGTGCACAAACACTTTTGTAATACTATCTTGGAACTTGAGCATACTTCATCTTGCTCTCCTAGGTCACGGGAATTGGAAGAGAGGAGAATACGCTTGGGGCAGGTGTGGCCAACTTGTGGGTCCAGAGCCACATGCGGCTCTTCAGAAGTTAATATGCAGCTCCTTGTATCGCCACCAACTCTGGGGCTGGAGCTACAGGCATCAACTTTCCAATATGCTGGGGGGTGCTCACTGCTCAACCCCTGGCTCTACCACAGGCCCAGCCCCCACTCCAACCCTTCCCACACCCTCCCCTAAGCCTGCTGTGCCCTCACTCCTCCCCTCCCCAGAGCCTCCTGCATGCCATGAAACAGATGATTGGGAGGTGTGGGGAAGGAGAGGGAGGCACTGATCGGCAGAACTGCCGTGGGTGGGAGGTGCTGGGAGCGGGGTGGGGAGCTGATGGGGCACTGCTGATGTATTACTGTGGCTTTTTGGCAATGTACATTGGTAAATTCTGGCTCCTTCTCAGGTTCAGGTTGGCTACCCGTGGCTTGGGGTCTCTGCTCTCAAGGTTTGAGTGGGGAGGCTGAGAACACTCTTGACCCATCAGCAATCTATCTCCTCTGACCTCAGAAGAAAAGAAGAGAATTCTGTCCTCAAGCTCATCAGCTGGCCTCTGTAGAAAAGGGGTGGGGAAATCAACCCTCTATTCTGGCCCCAGCAAGGAAGGACAGAGTACCATAGATTGTGCTTTTCATTGCAAAGAAAATATTTAGTGGACTGAGATGAATTCTCAGGATGAAAAATTAGGCAGGAACAAGTGAAGTGTGCATTTGCAAAGCAAGGCACAAGATTTACTGATTGAGTAGAATGATTTGTTTGATTGATTAGCACTGATGCTGTTAGCAGAGGCAGCTGTGGATGTGTTCTGGGTGTGACAGTGGGGAAGGCGGTAGGTATGGCTTTGAGGTCCAAAATACTTATTTATGTCAGATTACTTTTACTGTCCCACCCAGCAATACTCAAATGCACTTGGCCAATCTGCAGAGGTGGAAGGGGAGCAGTTTCTTCCCTGCAATTTAAGGTCCCAAATCTACATTCTCACCTTACAATCCCACATAGTGCTTTAGAGGCATTTGTTTTTCACGTTATAGAGGTATAGAAAATAAAGGAAACAACTTTTGTGTTGACTTGTCATGAAACTCCTATTGAAAAAATGGGACTTTCCTCTCTAAGGACTGTGATAAAAACGCAGCCTGACTGCTTTGTGAATCAACATTAATTTTGAGTCAATTCCTGTTTTTCTTACTCATTGCAGTACCCCAAAGACTTTAATGGAACAACTACTTAAATCCATCCTTAAGAGCTACTTTTGCCCTGACTTATGCATCACCACCACCTCCTTGGAGACCACCTGTGACTCTTGAATCAACTATGACTAATAACCTACACAAACATACCTCTCTATTGCTACCTTGTCTTTTCACCTCCTTCTACCATTTGTGTATTCACTTGATGCCTGTTGTCTAAATTCTAGACTGTGTGCTCTCTGGGACTGGACTTTTCCAGAAAGATGATGGCTGACCCTTTCCTCTGTCAGAGTCTTTCCTAAGGGCCCAAAGGTGCAACAGAACTTGGAGAACTTTTCTGCTTAGGTGCAACAGAACTGGGAGTCTCTGCCCCTTTCTTTTATAGTCCAGTGAACCTTTGAAATGAATTCTTCTGATGGTTACTACATGAATACACTTTATTTTGAAGGATAAGGAAGGCAGCATGGAGTCTCCAAGATCTCCCACCCATTTGTTTAAATGAAAACCTCTCTGTTTCTGGCCATCTCATCCCTTTCCTGTTTTGTGGACCCTGTTTACTATTTGTTCAGGATAGGCCTGTTTAACAACTTCTATCTAGGCAGGAAAATATTGATAAAAGTTTTTCAGCAAATTTCAAATACTCTTGAGAAATGTAATCTGTCTGAATACTTCAGGAAAAGAAAAGGTTGTGAAATTGCCACTTGTACCATAATTCCAAGAAAGCATTTAAAGTCATCAGTGGCCAGTGGAAATTTACATCAAAGGGAGTCCTCTAGGTATACATGTGAAATTTAGTTTAAAGTTAGAATTTGTTAGTATTTGAAACTATTTTTTCAATAGACTCCCAGCTCTTTAACAAAGATGCAAAAAACAGGAGAAAAATTTAAGACACATTTGGTGGTTTTGCCTTTCCTCATCTTGATTGTTGGAGGAGAAGGAGCAGAATATATGACTAAAAATAAGTCTCTTTTTATGCCATGCTTCTCTTCATTTTGCATAACAATAACAAAGTTATGAAATCTAGTTTACCCATTCTGACAAGAGGTGCATCACCTTCCATCAGAAGACTCAGACAACCTTCAGTTAAGGAGTTGTGTCTTCAATGGGACCATTTGTGTGAATAATTGAATCTCTTACTCACACTGAGGCGCAATCTGGCTCTTAAAAGCACTTAAAAAGGAACACAGTGGGCCCAGAAGAGTATTCCACCCGCTCAACTATACAGTGAGATTAAAGGAACTCAATATTCATTTAGAATTCTAGGCCGAAGGGTGGGCAATTTCTAGAGATCACTGGATATTTTAAATTTGCTACTCCTCATCAGGCTGGTGAACAAATTAAGGGTCTGATTTTTGCACCCTTACTTATGCTGAGTGGTACACTTACCTCCATCAGCAGTCCCATCTAAACCAACGGGACGACTCAGGCAGTAAGCCCCTATCTAAAGAAAGAGTAAGTGTGGCGTGATCTGGACATATGAGACTTGGACCCAGACTCTACCACTTATTCTCTTTGGATAGTACCTTACTTAATAAGTAATCTCGTTGATATCAATGGGTATAAGGAAGGAACTACCCAATGTGAGCTAGGGTGGCACGATCTGGCCCATAATGGGGCATTAGTGCAGTAGTCTTTATGAATGGGAAAAAATGTTTCTTTTCCAAAATGGCCTCCATGGCTAAGAGTCTAACCCTCGCTGCAGCACATTACTGGTATTTTCAGAATGAACCCCAAGCAAGTGTCCAAAATCTCCGCTATAAATAAAAAACAAATATAAGGCACTGTTTTTCCTGTCAAAAGCAGACTTTCCAGAAGAGGTCCATAAATAACCTTTAGACCTATGGCTATAAGAAGTAGTGAAGAGAAAGGATTTATTACATGCAGGTTGCCTTTTTTCCAGTGTGTGTGCTGTTAACATCAGTTGCGCAATAACTTTCCTGAGAGCAAAATTGTTCCCAAACAAGTCATTACAGATATATATAGCAGAACGTGATAACAGAAAATTTTAAGGCTAGTCTGGCAAATTTAAAAAACCAAAAGGTGATAAAGTTGAGGATTAAGATATATCCAAGCTAGTTATTTTTCTCCTCTAAAGTCATTATTAGATGTTGTTATTAGAGGGAAGCAAAAGACAGTAATCTAGCCAGTGATGTTTAAAAGACAAGAGATAATGAAAAGAGAAATACTAGCAAGGTGGGGAAGATAGACTGATGCAAGGAAATCTTCAGTGTGACAGATGGGTTTAACCTGACGCAGTGAGAAGAGAATCATATCAGAAAGGTAACACTTTTTAAAATGTAAAGGAACCCGTGTTAACATTCTGTAATTACAGAGAGTCAAAAGCAAAATAAACTAAACCGCTGTCTCATAATGCCCTCATTTTAGCAACATATCCTGAACAAATATAGGCTATATAATTAAAACTGTTTTTTGTTTAAAAAAAATCACGTAAAAACCCTCCATTCTTCTGCCCTCCCCAACGCAAAAGAACCATCTAAAAGGAATTCCCCTGCCCAAACACAGCAGCTGTCTAGACTTGAAGATCATTAAATGTATAAGCTATAAGACACTTTTGATCTCAAAAAAGACATCTTTCTGTGCAATGAGAGGCACTAAAGGGCGTGGACAAGGCTGAAGATGAAGATGGGAATGCAACTGTTTAACATCCCAGACTTACTTGTTTTTTTCTGGTTAACTTGAACACTCTAATCATTGCTTTGCCTCTGCTTTTTAGTCCAAAACATTTTTCAGAGATTATTTTGTGGTTGGTATTATCAAGCTTGACAGACTGATACTTTCTGAAGTTGCTGATGGACAATTTCCAGCAATGAGACATTACAACTTAATCATCTTCTTTATATGGCCAGTCATTCTGCCAAGTAAACTGGATAATTTGCATCCTATGAAACCAGGTGTTCATAATGACAAGTCCATGAGAAAAAACAACTGCAAAAGGTGTGTGCCATTGTCCTTTCAGCTATCCGGTGTAACAGGTTCAAACTTTTTCCATCCTCCATGCACATTATCAACAGTAGCATTAAAGTCACCAAAGAGAGTGATCCTATCATAATTTGAGATAGTTGAAAGAAGGGGGCTGAGTTAATTGTATGAGTCTGTCATGGCTTCATCAGAAGCTTCACTGGTTGGAGCATAGCAATGAATAATTGTTCATCTCCCATGCTTGTGCTGGAGCTAGGCCTTAAATAGGAGACTGGAAATTTGGTGAAATGATCAGATAAATTTGCAGAGAAAACACCTGAGGAGAAGTCACACTCTTGCCTCTCATATCCCAAGCACCTGATCACATAAGATGTTAATCGCCTATTCTTTCCTCATTGCCATCTTTAAGGTGGATTTCTGTGAGGCCAACAATTGAGATCTTTAACCTGGACATTTCTCTGATAAGCCCTCCGTATTCAAAGTTAGTATGTTCCGATACATAAAAGACTCCTGCTTATGGAGATTCATTTTATAAGTAATGAATCAGGTTGATCCGAGGAAAACACATTTATGGTTTTCATAGCACTTTGTTTTGCATGGAGCATTGCTAGCCCATCCAACCCTAGCCCTGGATGTCACAGGAAAATATGCGAACCCTGGGTGAGCTCTACCTAATCTGAGAAGATTTGAGCTACCTTGTATGGGGCATTTGGCACAGGTGGTTAGGCTGCCTACAGGTGAGACGTGGCAGTATGATTGAGACAGCCAGTGCAATACTCAATGGACAAGCTGTTTGTGGCACATAAAGCCCTGGGAAGTTCAGCAGCAGAAGACATCCTGAAAGTTAATTGGGCCAATACAATAATTCTTCCAGTCAGTGACTTCCAACATGCTGCAGGCTCTAGCATCTTAGCTGAGAAGCATCCAGTAGCGCTCGTCAATGATTCCACCTAATTTGACTCTGTCGCCCATGTTATCCACAACATCGAGAACGAACTTGATGCCTACACTGCAAAAAACATCATTTGCAATGCACTTCATACAGAACATCTTTCACATATCAAACACCTGGATAAGTAAAGAGATTAAACTGAGGATATGGCAAGTTTTGGTGGCCAGTATGCTGACTTGTGGGACTGAAACTTGGCCCTTCACTATCAAGATTGAAAAGAAATCAGACAGCATTCAGATGAAACTTCTCCAAGTGATCAAAACCATCAAATGGTTTGAATTTAAGTCAAATGAAGAGATCCATTCTCTAAGTAAACGGGTCTCACTTTCTCAAACAATCTTCCAGCGCTCTAAGATGGTATGGTCATTTACTACTAATGTCTACCAGCTTCCCTGTGAGAATCATCTTTGACTTCAACTCAATGAAAGCAAAATAGAAAAGACCCAAGAAGACCTAAAACATGATGGATGGATGTCATCATACACCTGTCCCTTCCAGGCATTCCAACTCGTAATGCACCAGATTTGGTTCAGGACAAGATATCATGGAGGCACATAATGCATTAGCTGTTCAAGTGGCATGAGAACTAACTAATCAAAAAACCTCAATATCTTCACAGGCTTATTAGTCTTAGGCTCTGATGCTGCTAATAACTCTAACAGGCAGATCTTCATTGACTTGAATACAGCTCTAGTGAGGGCTCCATTGTGCAAAAAACCTATTGGAGTCAAAGGTCACCTGTACAGAGTAGAGCTGGTCAGAAATTTTTTGCTCAAACTTTTTTTTAAAATAAAAAAGGCTGTTTTCATGTGCACTGATCCTTTAGAAGAGCTGTGTTGATTTCAATTAAGTTTTGTTTAAAAAATGAAACAGCATTTTCAGAACGGAACATTTTGATTGTCATTTTGAAGTGACTTTTCAAGGTAGAATTCCTTTCTTTATTAAAATCATTGTAAAAATGTTAAAAAAAGGTTGAAATCTGATCAAAGTATTTCAGTTGAATCAAATGAAGCATTCTGACAGGACCCAAAACCTTTCAAGTGAATTCCTAAATGTCCACTGAAAATTTGGGCCTAAAATAGGAGACAAACCTTGGCCCCAAGATTTCAGTGCCCTCTGCCCACACTGAATCCATTGAGGTCCTAGTCAGTTGACCTCTTACTTTAGCTGCCTTCTATGTGCACTAGTTAATTACAAATCAACAGAAAGTATGTTAGATGTCAAGGGGGGTGAGCATCACATGAGGGAATTCGAACAGAGGATTTGGGCATCTGGACCAACAGCAGAGTTGGTTTTGTGATTTATTTGGGGGGTTTTTGTTTGTTTTATTGGGTTTGGATTTTTTGGTATGTTTGTTTTACTGCTCAGATCCATCAGACCTTTACTCCAGATGGCAAAGAGAGAATTTCTCCCCCCCAGCCAAGTCATTACTGAAGATTTTGCGGGCCTAGGTGACAACCTATTTTACTAATAGAGCAGAGTGTGCTAGAGGATCTGCTAGACTACCAGGGAGTTAAGGGAGCAATTAAGGAAGAAAAGCTCATTGCAGAGCAGCTAAATGATTCCTATGCATCACTTTTCACCATGAAGGATGCTGGGAGACTTGAGGGGACTACCCCAGACTCTGTCTTTTCAAACTATAAAGATGAGGCATCAAGAAGTTGTCTGGGAACAAACTGAAGTGAATAGGATCCACTAGACTTCTGAAATAACATAAGACATAGCACATAAGACTAGAAATGATCTCCTCAGCTGTTAGGTTTGACACCCTGCTATCTCAGACAACCTCTTCACATGAACAAAGAAGTGAATGAGCCAGTAACAAAGCAAAATGTGCAATCTCTCTTTGAAGTTACCTATTATTTAATATGGAGATATACCTATCTCCTAGAAGTGGAAGGGACCCTGAAAGGTCATTGAGTCCAGCCCCCTGCCTTCACTAGCAGGACCAAGTACTGATTTTACCCCAGATTCCTAAGTGGCCTCCTCAAGGATGGGACTCACAACCCTGGGTTTAAGCAGGTAAATGCTCAAACCACTGAGCTATCCCCCCATGTTGTACCTATCTTTAAATAAAGAAGGCATGAGGTTTGATCCCAGGAACTATGAATTGGCAAGGGTTGAAATGAACATTTAAAATGGAACAATAAGACACCTAGGTGATAAAGAGGGACAAGTCAGTATGGCCTGTGTAAGGGAAAATTGTGCCTTTCTAAATCATTGGAATGCTCAAACTGTAAAGCTGGGTGAATGAGCGGCATGAGGGTTGATGAAATTCAGTGTTAACAAATGCAAGGTAATGTACACCATAAGGAATAATATGAACTACAGACATTGATTTTAAGTTAATGTAGAACCCGAGACACAGTAAATAGATCTATGTGTCACTGTGGACAGCTCAATGCACAGTGTCAGTCAAATAGGAAAGCAAGTGTTAGAATGTAGAAAAGAAAGAGGACAGAAAATACTGAAGATATTACAAAGCTATTATATACAAGCCAATGTCAGTCACTCACCTGGGAGATAGCAGAAACCAGGGCTGGCTCCAGACACCAGCCTACCAAGCACCTTGGGATGAGGCGGCGCTCAAGGTTTGTTTGTTTGTTTTTTGGTTGGGCCAGGGGGCACTGTGGGGGGGTGGGAGGGAGGCTTGGGCGGCGCAACACTCACGGGGGCTTGGGCGGCCCTTTTCTTTTTGCTTGAGGCGGCAAAAAAATGTTAGAGCCAGCCCTGGCAGAAATAGAAAGGTCCAGAGTGGCAATGAAAATATGTAGTGGCATCAAGAGCCCTCTGTTTGAGGACAGATTTAAGAGGGTAGGAGTGCTTACTTTAGAGACGAAATGATAGTTATATGGAAAAAGTAACGGGAAGGAAAAGACCATCATATGCTCCTATTTACCCTTTCCTAAAATAAAAGAACAAGAAGATTTTAAATGTGGGGCTTTGTCATCCTATTACAATAAAATGCAATTCATTTTAATTGGCTTTCAATTTTATCTGTAATATATATTTTACACAATGCATTTTTAATCGGCGGAACTCTCCCTCAAGAAATTATTGTTCAGAAATACTTACTTGATCTAAACACTTGGCTAAAGTATCAATCTGTGCTTTGGCTGACAAACTGTCATGTCGCAAATACATATTTATCTGGATGTGTTTTTAGATGCCCATAAGTACTTTCAAAATACACCTAACTATATGACTTATTTGAATTTATACATAATCTATTAGTTCCAATTTATATAATGGATTCATCTATTAATTTACATATATCCAATTTATTCACCTGTCTGGGTAATTATTTTAACTCATTTGGTTCACTTGGTCAGATCTGGAACCAGAATTGCCACAAGCTTTTGGTTATATCACATTCCTAGTTTTAATAAAAACGTAGCTCTTATACAGTGCTTTCCATCAGTAGATCACAAAGCACTCAAACACTATAAGTGTTTTGAGGCTATGAGATAATCAAACCAGAGCAAACAGTAGTTACCAAATGACACAGTGCTTCCAAGGCAGCACTAAAAATATACTTCATGGAATTTCACTGAACCATGCTTTTATAATAGATCATTCTAATTTTATTTATGGAATTATCCATGCAAGATCATTTTCATGAATGTGTTTATAATTGGGAGGTGCTGCAGGGGACTGGGAGAAGGAGTCAATCGCTTTGTTAATCTACACAATCAGGCACATTGATAAAGGGAAAGAATGTCTCATTTATAGCTCACAGTGATGTTAATAGATTTGCGTGTTTGAGTAGAAGTGTGTTCAGCTGGTGTAATGCACCAGTGCTTCATTTCAAATTCATCCTATTGCTCACAATTCACATCCAGGGTCTGTATCCAAATGAAATAAATGAAGCTGGGTAAATGCCTGTAACACTGCACACTACTACTTATGAAATTAACATAATACTGAGTGGGATGCAAATATTTGAGCTAAACATGCATAATATTGCTTAATACATCTGCAAGTGCTAGGAATAGATAGTTTCTGTACATAAACTAGACACAAGCAATATTGATCTTCTGTTTACACAAGCCAGCATGTTTGTTTTCCCCTCTGCTCCACATGTGTAGGAAAGAGGTCTTCCCCCACCTCCATTTCTTCCTCTATATTTCAAGTACATTATGCACCCACTAAGAAAATAGGTTGAAAATCCAGTACCAACATTGACACACTTAACTATACCTGTCAAAAAGCTGTCAGTCTTTTCCCGGATCCCTTCTCTACAAGCCCCCTGAGGCAGTTCAGTTTTAATCTACAGCATCCCTGTTATTTTAGACCTGGGATTTATTTTCAATAAACAGCACATCTTTTGCCAAACAGCATAGTTCTATACTCACTGGAATTCGCTGCCATAAAACCCTTTCCATTGGATTTAAACCAAAGAGAAAGGCTACCACGATATACTGAACCGAGAATCTGGTGAGCAGAGATTGTCTAAATACAGCAGCAAACTCTTGTTTCTTTAAAAAAAGATCTCCAGGCTAAAAACTACCACCACGTAATCCAATTTCCTCATCACAGGGAAGTCTTCAGAATGGATAAGACTTTCTTTCTCAGAAAAATGCAGTGAAGCCAAGCAAAGCCCAACGACCAAATCCTGGTCTCCTACATCAATAGGCTTCCACAGGGAATTTTCTTAGGTGATGGGAGATCAGACTCTCCTTTCAGGCCAGTTCAGTGAAGGAGAACAGGAACCACTGGGCCTCCCACATAATTCAGCCCTTTGACAGCTCACCCTCTCCACACTTGATCCCTCAGAGAGTGCTGCTGACAAGTGGGGGGATTTCAAGTCCTGCTCTATGCTATAATGGTTCTACTGCATAAAGGGCATTTCAAGCCCAGAGCTGGGGGCAGATCTGGACACCAACTGCATTGTGTGACTTCATATAAAATGAGTTACAACACTTGGCCTTTCAAGTCTGTCCTTTCTGTTGCTGGCATTTCTCTGGAAGTCCCTGAATATAGATCTATACAGTAGAAACATATCAATAGGCGTTTTTTTTCACTGCTTTTTTAGTTAAAGCAATAGCTCATTTCTAGTTTTGAAAATGTTACTAAGGAAGTTAGGGGCCCTACCTCTGGTGACTTCCTTAGGTGCCTAATGTTAAAATTCTAGCCCCATGCATCCAAGCCAGGGCAAGTTCTAGGAGCAGACAGGGGTTGACCTGAGAGTGGCCTCTTCCAGGGAGCACCACTCCACTGTGCCACTCAGTTTTTGCTCCACTCTGATTGGCTGGCTATTTTGGTTTAAGCTGAGCTGATCTCCACAAATTGGCTGGCTGTGGGTTGTTTTTCCTCTCCTCCTGCTCAGCTGCTTAAGGAGCTGGGGGAAAAATACCAAAACAAATTTCCACCCCAGCTGGCAAAACAGCGGGACTCTCCTGCTTCAAGCCATGTTTCAGAGAACATGCCAGTCTCTAACTATTGGGGGCTGCTTATCCCCCAACAGGGTTTCTTGCATCTCCTCTGAATCATCCACTGCCAGTCATTCTTTGTGACAGGCTATTGAACTAGACCAACCACCATTCTGATACAATAGTCAAGTTCCGAACATTTCTAATGCAAGACAGGTAGTCTTTCTGTTAGCTATCCCCTTGATATGGCATTAGTTACAAACCCTACAATTGTCAGACTCCGTCATCTCTATCTTATTAGAGAAGACCATTCTGTTTCATGACAAACTTTTGAAGGGGGAAAAGAAAGGGTTTCAAAGTTTGTTTTTGTTCCACATTGAATGGATTAAAATACAATTCTGTTTTTGCAAAAACAGAATTGTTGAACTGTCCATTTTTTTTAATCACTCACTACTACCCCCCTCCAGTCTCTCTTGCATCAGAATCAACCAGAGAAACTTTAGAAACCTTCCCACAGAAAGCCTTGCTGAAACAGATACATCTCCTTGAAACATTTTGCTTTAGACAAAACAGCACAGTTTGATGAAAATACAAGTCAAATATGTTCCAACCAGCTCTATTATTTCAAGTTAGTGGGGTACTGTTTCATATCACACAAGAAAAAATAATATTGAATGTGGTCTCTGTAGGGTTTTGAAAAAACTGTTCTAACTAATATAGTTTAGCTTTAAGAGTGCGAGGGAGGAGGGTGATGCATGGATGGACAGACACATACAATTTTGCCTAAAACAGATGCAGCGAACCTCAGAATAAGAACAAAGCAAAAGATTTGGCAAAAGTCAAAAAATATTCTTGCCTAGAGAATTCTCTTCTCAAAGGAGAAAGCCTTTGGAATAGAAAGAGTGTATGGCCCAATTCCAAAAGGCAGGGCAGGATCTTGTAATTGGTACCGTCTTACAATTATGGGTAATGCCAAAGTCAATTCATTTTTAATTTTCATTTAGTCAGTGCTGATATTTAATGGGCTATAGAATGTCTCTAAAAGGTTGTGTTTTTTTAAATGCCCTAGGGATGCAGGCTCCTAGAAAACAAAGGGCTTTTGAAGCTGATATAGGCCATCCATATACATAACATTTATTTCAGTCTCTTTCAGCCTTACCTAGCAAGGCCATTGCATCTGCTACTGGCTAAAAATAATTAGTCAAGTGAATTCTGCATATCTTTTTTCATTAGACCAGTGGGAAAACTAAGAGTTACTGCGTCTCTCTCATTTCAGAAGCTGGTGGCACATTATAAAGGCTAATGATAAAATGCAAGGGTGTGACTTTTTCCAGTAACTTTTTTTAGGCAAGTAGAACATTTCTCATTCTTTCTCCAGGGTAAAGCAGTAAGACAGTAAAGTAGATGGATCACATGATAGCTGGGAAATAATGCAGTCTGAGTTACTGTGCTGGGCAAGAAGAGGAGTGCATGAGAGATAAAGAGTACAGGGAAAGTACACCCCTGAATGCAAAGCCCAGCTCTGCAAGGGGTTCCTTCCATGCAGATATGGATCAAAGCTGATCTGCTTCATAGATCCTTCTGACTCATAAATCCCCACAGAAACAGTGACCTATAACTATGGATGCTACTCCTGTCACTCATGGAGCTTTATAGCTTGGGCAACAATGAGAGGATTCCTCTCTCCTGCTCATGCAGATGCTCCCAGTGCCATGGGACCTGGGCTGGACCTTCTGGATGAGTGGAGCTGTGTGTAGAAGCACACATTCCACTCAAGTCTACCAAGGCTTGCAGTTGCATATTTAATACTGATGTCTGTGTTTCTATAGGCGCAGTGTGCACTCGTTTTCCAGTTCTGTTAAATACACCATGTAGGTATGTCCATACTTCAATAACACACCTGCAAGGCTCAGGTTGTAGCATAGAGGTTTGGGCTTGGGCCCTAGGACCCTCCCTGCTTGAATTTATAGCCTCACAGCCCAAGCCAGTGTCAGCTGACATGGGCCAGCCGCAAGCATTTTATTACACTGTAGACAGACTTCATTTCAGTGGGATCTTTAAAAAAAAAGAGTGCATCACAGGATGTGAAAAAACCAAAGGCTCAAACCCCAAGTCTCAAACTTCCACTAAAGGTAGTAGGAGCAAACCCAATGATTTAACCTCTATTCTCTGAAAAAGTTGGAACCTGAGATGCACTGCAAGTTAAGCAGCCTGATTTTTTTTCTTTCCACAAATCAAATGAAGATATTATTGCAATGGCTGTAAAGTGGGAAGATGGCTAATTTGCTTGGCCACTGGCCAAGAAACAAAAAAGTCACAACCATTGAAATACTGTAGGCCACTTAATGACTTTAATAATGGCAGACATTTAGCATATCTGAATTCTGTTAAGATACTAAAGAAAAATTCCATAAAAAAATTGTGGATTTTTCTATGTTTACAGCTCATTCTTTTAAACAGAACCACCATGTTTGTTTTATGATCCTCCTTTGATCTCAACTGTTAGGCCTGTTCTACACTGGGGAGAGGTGCAGGGGCAGAGGGAGATCGACCTAAAATATGCAACTTCAGCTATGATAAGAGCATAACTCAAGTTAATATATCTTAGGTTGACTTATCTCACGTCCTCATGGTGCAGAGTCGACTGCCACCGCTCCCCTCTTGACTCCACTTCTGCCTTTCACCATGGTGGAGTACAGGAGTCTATGGCAGAGAGATTGTGGATCGATTTATCATGTCTACAATCAATAGATCGATCGATCACTACCTACCAATCCGGCAGGTGGTGTAGACGTACCCTTAGCCATAAGCATGTAAATGCTTTCTTGGAAGTTCATGTGGCTTAGTATATACAAGTTTGCAGTATCTAACTAATATAATATTACAGAAATCTTTAATTTTTAAGTCTCTTGCTTCCCCTCTCCCTTTGAGGTATCATCTAAGGATATGTCTGCACTGCAACCGAGAGTGACCCTTCCAGCCCAGGTCCACAGTTTTGTGCGAGAGAGGCTCACATGCTAACATATCTGTGTAGATGCTGGGGCTCAGGCTGCTGCTGGGACTCACAAGCCCTGCCCCGCAGGATTGAGAGTCAGAGCACCAGACAGAGCCACAACCTCTACACAGCTGTTTTTAGCCTGCTAGCATCAGTCCAGGTAATACTAAGTCTGTGGGCTTAGGCTGGAGGCTCATGGACCCTAGATGTAGTGTAGACATACCCATGTAGGTATACTGGCAAATGGAAATATTGAGGCAGTATCATGGCATGGTAATCTGTCTGTTTTGATGCCTAACAGTACTCTAAAGATGCATCAGGTAAGTAATGGCCAACTTCAGGCAATTTTTTTTTTTTAAACTTCGATACTGGTGCAGTAGGACTGGTCAGAAAACAAAAAATCCATATTGTAAAAGTTTAAATTTTGACAAAAGAAAGTACAGTACCCCAGTGGCTGGGCACTCATCTGGGACATGGAAAATGCAGGTGCAAATCCATGCTCTGGAGCAGGAACTTGCACCTGAGATGAGGGAGACCTGGGTTCGTGCCCTAACAACTCTGGGGTTAGTTGTTCAGTCTCTCCTGATGAAGCCTTTTCACTTTATATACAATGCTGGAATAGTCATCAGGCCAGGGAATGAGAATGACTTGGGGTTAGGGCACTCGCATAGGAGGGGGACAGCTGAGTTTCAGCCCCTACACTATTTAATATTTAATTCTTTATACAGAGTGAAACAGCTTCAGACAGGGAGACCCACTCCAGCACACTTTTTAGTCTGGTGATTGGGACATTCACACAGGAGGAGGAATATCTGGGTTCGAGATCCTGCCCTAGTTCAGGGGTAAACCCTAGAACATTTGTCAGCATTTCTAGGATTTAGAGAATATTTCACATAGCCTTTAGTGGGGAACACTGGCAGATTACCAGAAGCTGGGAGTGGACGATGGCCTGTTCTGTTAATTCCCTCCAAAGTACATGGCACTGCCCACTGTCAGAAGACAGGATACTGGGCTAGATGCACCATTGGCTTGACCCAGTATGGCCGTTCTTATGTTCAGAGATCAAGAGTTTCCCAAGGTCAGAGAGAAAATATGTAGCAGAGACAGACAGACCTCTTACATCCCAATCCAGCACCTTCACCAAACAAATCATCCATCCTCATCACTATTGGAGGTCTCTTTCTGGGATTATATTTTTGATACCTTCAAAAGTGTTTTGCCATAAAATTAAACTGCAATGGTTGGAGAATTGTATTTAATTATTCAACCATTGTAAATGTCTGCTGTGCAGTAGTGCAAAGGTGTAGTGATTTACTGGTTCACAAAGAGACTTAAAAATTAATTAAATATTCTTTACATTCATTTTGATTTAGCATGTCTACCTAAATTAAATTTTGGGATTTACTAAATCAGTTGTGATTTAGTGGCTTTTGGACTGGCAATGCATGTTAGCCTTTGAGACTCAGTGCTTCATTCAGTGTCTGTCTCCTTCCCACTAGCTGGAAAAGCTGATGTGAGCATACAAGAAACAAACTGACATTTCTCTTTCTGAATGTCTTGATACATTTCTCACAACAGTTAAGCAAAAAGGTAGATGATGAAAGCCAGGATTTAATGTCATCTGTGCCTCAGAAAGGCACCCAACTTGAAAGCAGTGAAACTCAGCTGTCTTGTTTTGCAGGTCATGTGAACATGGCCTTCAGTTTTGAAGAGTGGGATTGAGACCCTTGAGTTTCACTTTGAGATTTAAGTGAATTTGAAACCAAACTCTCCAGATGAACCTCAGCTGATAACAGCGAGGCTGATAAAGTTAAATAAAAGCAAGACCGTGATTCTCATGGAAGTTTCAAATCCTTTGATGAACATGAACTAAGGTCTGAAATTGCAATTAAACATAAAAAGGCAAGTTTAAAATGGTTGGGGATTGCTGTAGCTCATTAGGTAGAGTGGTGTGGAAATTTATTCTACATTTAAACTGTTAGTTTATTATTACATCCTAGAGTTTTGAACCAAGTACATCTCCATATTAGAAACATTTGTTGGCATAGTAATGAGGGTTAGGGGCATGATTCTTGTGACATTTCTATACCATCTAAAACCCTAGTGTAGATTCAGTCATATTGGCATAAGAGTGCTTTTGCCAGTAATCTTATCTTGCTTGCTGAACTAGTATGAGCATCTACACTATGATGCTGCTTTTACTTTGTCAGTATAGACATAACAGCAAACCTTTTCTAATATAAACAAGGGCTTAGTTGTCATGTAAATGTAAACAACATTAAAGCTAAGGACAGTTAACACATGTGCACTCAGGAAACAATTTGAGAGACTTGTACAGTACCTGCAAAAACTTCAACCATTTATCTGGAAATAAGAAATTTGCCTGAAATCATTTTTTTCTATTAAACAAGACCACTTTGAGAAAATTGTAAAAGGGACCCTTTTCAGAGAAAGTCATGGCAATATTCTAGTGCCACAATATAGCCTCTCTCCAGAAATGAAGTTTTCCCAGGCACACCCGTAGCTGCTAATGAGGTTTCTCAGAGACCTCAAAGCAATATACACACAAGGCTTATGGAATGAGCAAGCAAGGAGGAACGAGATAAAAAACGATTACACGACTAATGAGTAGTAGGTGCAAAGTTTGATGGTGAGAATGCTCTTGAAGCTAGTTTGCCTTTGTGTAAAGTTGCTTGCTGTTTTTCCAGAAATAAAAGGCAATTTTCACCAACACTAATTGGATTTGTTTTTCTGTCAAAGGTGGGAAACGCATATAGGATCATGGTGGCCCCTCAAAGTGAGACTCCACACTAGTTACCCACTGATTTGTATCAGCTTGCCACCATTGCAGGAACTGGAAGAGTATTTCTCATTTGGGAACAGCTGGTTGGTTTGGCCATGGGAGCTTAGTGATGAGGAATGCGTTAAGGAGCACTTAACTGCTCACAGCATCCTAAAGTGCTTGTCACAAGGGATGGGGGATAATTTAGGAGACTCTAAAGTGAACTTACTCATGTTGCAGAGCTACGTGCATCAGCGTGTGCAAAATTGTATAGTGAAGGACTGGGGACTCAGGAGAAAGGTAATCACTTTCAAATGCCATTTTCAAGGTAGATGGATGGCATTACATGATTAGGAAGGGCAGGATGGAGCTGTCTGGGGGCAAAGTCAAGCTATGCATTAATCTAAATAGATACACATTTTAGTTAAGGAAAATTACATGTACTTCATGTGAAATTAAGTTATTGCTCTGCTTATAAAATTAGGTTTCCCCTAAGAAAGTTGCTTTTCTGCTTTGAGAAGTAGTTAAAATTTGAATTCTAAATATAAATGTTATTTTAAAGGAATTTTTTTTAAAAAAAAACATGAGACGGGGAAGGGGAAATGGATATAGGATGTCTCTCTCTCTCACACACACACACACATACACACACACACTCCTAAATACAGAATGGCCAAGTAAATATTGTATAAGAGCTCCATGAACAAATGTTTGGACTTTGAACAAGAATGAGAAGTTTCAGTTCAAAGAAGTTTCCCCCCCAAACTAGAAAATTCACTATACTAGGGGTTCATGAGGTAAACTATAGCATCAATTCTGCAGTTCTATACCATGCTCAAATGGATAACTCCAGTTAGGTGACATTCAAACCACTAATTCCTGCCCTTAAGCGTACTCTATTTTTAACCCCTTTCTGAAAGCCAAAGCAGATGCTGCATCACCTATATTACTTCATATTGAGAAACCACCGACACACAACTGAGATGTATAAACCTGACTACCCAAAACATTGCAGCTGTGAGAAGGGTTTAGATATCATGCTATGTGCTACTGTACATTAATTTCACTATTCAGCAAAACCAACTGCTTGAAGAGTCAAATTAAATTTATTTTAATTACATGATGTTCTACCCCTGTGAATTGTTAGCTCACTTTTCTGCCTTCATCTGACATATCACGACATCTTTTTATGCTTTTTAACTTGTTTAAAATGTAGTTATAGATTGTGGATAAAAGCCTTTTTCACAACATGAGGCATAAACATGAATAATGCTCTGCAATAAGCATGGTGTTTTTTTATTTTCATCCAGTAAGTAGTTTGCTGTTGCTATTGCTTTACCGCTGGCAAGAAATAAGAGGCAATTTTCTTCCTATATTTTTGCACATGTAAAATAAGCATATTCCGGGTGCATCTCAGAATACTGAGAGAGAGCTTGTCATAAGCATAAATCCCAATTCTGAACCTTAGCGTCCAAAATGTGGGTGCCTAGCATAAACCCTCCAAGCTTAATTACCAGCTTGGATCTGATAGCGCTGCCACCAGACAGGAATTACAGTGCCTGGTAGCGCGCCACCAGACCATGATTTACAGATGCCGTGTTCACGTGCTCGGCTCCCTAAATTATTCTCCCTGGGGAGACCCAAGACTCAGATGCCTGAGTCTCACACATAAGAATTAACCATCTTCCCTTCTGCTCTTTCTCCCCAGATTTTCCCGCCTGGGTACGTACTAGAGAGTTCGGCCTGACTTCAATCCGTTGAAACACAAATCCTCTAGGAGATTTAAGTGTCTCTCCCGCTCACCTCGAGGCTATAGCAGATATCAAACCTATCAAACACAAAGATTTCCCCTCCCCTTCGTTCTTGCTCGTTAACCAAAAAAACTCAACAGTGTTTAAAAAGAAAGCTTTTAGACAAAAAAAGAAAAAGACATAAAATGTTCTCTTGTATAAGGTTGACATTATACAGAGTCAATGCGTCAAAAGAAAAATTATAAGCAGCTTTATTCAAGAAAGTATCCATTTAAAACTATTACAAAACTACACCAAATCTCAAAAATATTAAAAACCAGTGTTCTCTCTACCTTTAGGTACATTACTTGAACAGAAGTATTGAAAAGAAATCACTCTCATAGCCGAGAGAGCACAGAACAGAGACACAGACAAAAGACACACACCCCAAAATTTCCCTCCCTGAGCTTTGAAAAATCCAGTTTCCTGATTGGTCCTCTGGTCAGGTGTTTGGTTCCCTTTGTTAACCCTTTACAGGTAGAAGAAACATTAATCTGTAGCTATCTATTTATGACAGAGCTCTGACTATACCATTTGTCACATAAAATCTCATGTATATGTATATTACTGGAGTGTTTATAATAAAAGATCTTTACTTTCTGAAATGTTTCTTTCCACAGATATCACCAGACCCAGTTAAGTTAATGGGGAGCTTTTTATTTAGATTCAAAGTGTGTATATGCAGGAATAATTGCCACTATGGTGTACCCAGACAAATAGAAAAACCAACCAACAATTAACCAGGTCTAATTATGTTTTTGTCAAAGGAAGGTTCCCTGTAACTTTCCTTAAGGAATT
This sequence comes from Chelonoidis abingdonii, assembly GCF_003597395.2. Classification (NCBI taxonomy): domain Eukaryota; kingdom Metazoa; phylum Chordata; order Testudines; family Testudinidae; genus Chelonoidis; species Chelonoidis abingdonii. The sequence goes on along the minus strand of NC_133776.1, from coordinate 96,911,971 downwards.
TGAGAAGTACATCTAGACTCCCAGGGTGCCATCTGCTACAGCCCACAGTACAGCCAGCACAAGGCAAATGCTGAGATTTTTAAGGTGATGGGGGAGATAGGGTTTGTTTTGTTTTATCATCCCATTTCCTTCACTTCTGTACAACATCAACTGGAGATACAGAGAATTGTGATCAAGACAGATTCAAAAATATAAAAGGATATTGAGGTCAATTGAAACTTTTGTTCTTTGTAAAAAGTTACTCCGTGCCCCCACCCCCCGAGGATTGTCAAACAGAAGAGCTAGAATTGGGTTGAGATGGAATATCTGGTAGTGTTGATTTATTGAAGTTAATCACCATGACTTCAATAAGTTATTTAGGAGTCACTCAGATCCTCCCAAAGAAGTGTTATTAAAATGTTCATAGTATCTATCACTGCATTTACTGGCATTGATTTCAAATAGACTAAAACAAACCTGACAAATTTGTTCAAGTTAATGGGTGAAATCCTGACCTCTTTGAAGAGGATGGGAGTTTTGCCATTGACTTCAATGGTACCAAGATTTCACCCAGCGAAACCAGTTTTAGAGCAGTATTTGCTCCATTTTGTTCAGCTCCTGATCTCCCCTCCCTCCACTCACTTCTACTCCAATGCCTGCTCCTGGCCATCCTCAGGATTCCTCATCAGGCTGACCCTCCTTCCCACAGTTGCGCACCATCACTCGTCTCTCTCTTTCTGGTCTATAACCCCTCTCCCATTCCAGGAATCAGAGCACCTTCTGTATGACTCAACCCTCTGGCTAGGTCACTCAGCGTTTCCCCTTTCTGGAAACAACGCCACTGGTGGAGGTGGAGTTTGTTGCCATTTCCAGGTATAGTATAAAATCTTCAACCCAATGTTACTTTAGCACTAAGGCCTCTCATTCTGCAAGAGGCTTTGTACAGGCACAGAGATCCATTCCAGGAGAGACATTTGCAGGATCATGGTCTTATTTCACCAATGGAAAAAAAGGGTAATTCTGTTTTGTATGTACTCATTTTGTTTCATTTAAATACCTATATCAGCAATTGCGGGTGATTTTAACTCCTATTTTTTGGTATTTAACAAGGGAAAATGTCTGGTGACACTAATTAATAATTACTTGGGGGTGAAGGAGCTGAGGTTTGGATCCAGATACATTTTAGTCTTTTGAGTAGTCAGCCAAATCAGAGCCACAGTAGAGTTTGGTTTCAAGTGTGCCATTGCCACCAAGCCTCTCAAGATTTCACCCTCCAAACAGTATGCATTTAGTGAACAAATCTCATGTTATTTTGGTTGCTACTGTAAAGGCAGGTTTTGTTCCAAGGATTCATACATTATCCAATTTTCAAAGGGATTCTGATTAAGACTCTGCATTTGCCCCCCCATCTCTAATGATAAAAAATACTAGGCCCTTGTATAGCACTTTACCTCTAAAAAGTGCTTTTTGAAACTCAACGGACTAGGTAAGCATTGTTTCCTGTCTAACTCACAAGTGCTGAAGTACGGAAACTGAAAGACTCATCTAAAAGCCACACAGGGCAGAGGCTGGGGATGAAACACCCACTTCCTAGTTCCATAGGGTCAGCACAACTAAAAGTGCTGAACTTTGTGGGAAGCATCTGGCAGCATTATTAAATGCAAGGTAGAGTAGGAAGATGTGTTCAGTTCCCCTTCCTACTCACCTCCATTCTTTGTTGGTAACACCTTTAAGTACTGAAGGCACAACTTCACTTTTTTATCAAATACCCTTGGCTCAGGAAGGGCACTGTTGCTCTTAATGTTAGCAGTATGAATAATTCCTTAACTCTTCCTCCAAAAAAATGAAAATTTAAGGAAGTTGCCTCAGTCTCTTTTTCTTTGTTTCTGATCAAGTTCATGCTGCTCTTTGATTGCTGCCTCTGGGTTGGATTCCTACCTCTGTAGTAAAACATTCTCTTCCCCATCCAAAATTCAATTGGTTGGTTTTTGGAAAGAGGTTTTGTGCTTAACAGGAGGATGAGAGTAGTGTACTTTACAGAGTACAAAATTATTTCATTTCTTCCTTGCATGGCCTGGATGCAAAAATGCCTTAATTTATTCAGGGGCTAGTAATTTGCACTAAAGGAACACACAATTCATATGGTGGAGCAGTGGTGAACCCCTAACTAAGGCTGCATCAGAGTTTTTGTTTAATGAGAATATTAACTAGAAATGGACCTGATCTAGAAGCTTAGATACAAGACTCATCTAACTTTGGGAAACAGGTATTTGGGTCTCCCTATAAGCAGAATCCTGAGTTAGAACCTGGGACAACAGCAGAAGCTAATCTAAGCTATGTGGTTGAGTCAGACTCCACTAAGGAGTGCCACAACTAAAGGTGATCTTCAAGCAATTAAGAACATTTCTCTGACTTTGGAACTCTATGCTGAACGCCTCTCACATTACGAGCAATACTGGTCATGCCCAGTGTGAAAGTCCACTAGTACCTGGGAGATGCTAGGGCCTCCTCTGTTGCACAGGAGGCAGCACAAACACATTATGTAGCTTTTTTAAAGTCATTAGTGGGGATATTGTAAGGCAAATTCAATTTTGTGAATCAGTGCAATATACTAAAAAGCAGAAGTTAACTGATCCCATTTACTTCGAGATTAGCTCTGAGATGTATAAACTTTTTTGTGGTGGGAGGATTAGTCGTCTTCACCAGCACAATGATAACCAAAGAGTTGGGCAAGGATAGCACAAAGAGGCACATAGTTGGAAGCTAGCTGTTCATGACTATGGAAGACAGACAAAAAATGAAGTGATATTCTCGAACATGTCTTTTTGCCACTCTGTTATGGTAAAGTTGGTTCATTTTTTACTATTGTTATAGTTCATATTGCAGTGATGTTTTTAAGCTGTTTTAACATTTTTTCAGCCTGTTGACTTATCCTTATTTGATGAAGTTGCTAGCAATTTGGACTCGTTAGTAAAACCATATTTGCTATATCAAATTTAATGTTCCTTTCCTAAAAATTCATCTCTTACCACAGTTTGAGTTGTTTATTGAAGCCCATCAAATTTTTAACTAGGGCACATTTAACTGGTGATAATGACTGATTTCTTGGGATTTACTGCTTAAATATTCAGCTGTGTGTAATCTAGTAAAGCAAGATTGCCTCAATTTCAGAAGTGATGAATTACACAGATGTTTTTTAAAGCAGATTTAAAATTGAAAAAAGAATATCAATACTTACAAGCTTAAGAATTCTGTTTATTAAAATCATGGTATAAATTGAATTGTCATATTAACCATTCTAAATATATTTTACTCCTTTTTGTACATGGTTTAATTTATCTAACAAGTCAAAGTTTTAATAGCTGTTTAAAACACTTACAGACAAATGTCAGGTGGAAAGGGCATCATTTTAAATTCTAGTGTGTTTTAAAGACAAGTAAAATATAACAGCACTACTATTTGAATCTTTGTAATTAAGGGATTTCTGCACCTCAATGTCTCAAACATTTCTACCATATACTTTTAAAATTACCTCAGGAACAAAATATATTCTGGCTACATTTAAATGATATAGTTTCTACATTATCTGTGCAGTATTTAGGATCTCCTGTGGTAGCACACAGCCTCTTCCTCAGCATTTCCTCTAAATCCATTCCCCTTCCCTTTCCTTCACAAGTGTGTCCAGCCAGCATGTTTAATTAATATTCTCTCCTTACAGTCCCTGCAATATATAGGCACCTGTTAAATTTCATTGCACCTTTCCCTACATCTTGAAAATAAAACTGTTCCTCTCCATTCCCTATGACAGGGTTTCTCAAACTAGGGAAAGCCCTGGGCCGGTTTGTTACCTGTCACATCCACAGGTGCGGCCAATTTATATATATATATAAAATTTAAAAATTCCCCTCTCACCCCTAGGGGTGGTATGTGTCTTCCTCAACCTCGGGTCCTCTACCAGAGGCCTGGGAGTTTGAGGGTTCTGCGCAGTATCTTAGCTGTCCCTATGCACTCTTCTGGACAGAGAGCTCTGATGTTGTTCCTGGGATCTGTTGGAGCCACTCACCCAGCTTAGGAGTCACAGCCCCGAGTGCTCCCTACCACCACTGGGACCACTTTGGCCTTCACTTTCCACACCTCTCTCTAGTTCCTCTTTCAGGCCCTGGTACTTCTCCAGCTTCTCATATTCCTTCTTCCTGATGTTGCTGTCACTTGGCACTGCTATATCTATCACCACCGCTGTCTTCTGCTCCTTGTCTATTACCACGATGTCTGGTTGATTGGCCAGTACCTGCCTGTCCGTCTGGATCTGGAAGTCCCACAGAATCTTAGCCTGCTATTCTCCACAACCTTCTGTGGAATCTCCCATCTGGTCTTGGGAGGGTCTAGCCCATACGCTGTGCAGATGTTCCTGTACACAATGCCAGCCACTTGGTTGTGCCGTTCAGTGTATGCTGTTCCTGCCTGCATCTTACATCCTGCCACTATGTGTTGGACTGTCTCTGAGGCCTCTCTGCACAGTCTGCACCTTGGGTCCTCTCTAGTGTGGTAGACCCCTGCTTCAATGGATCTGGTGCTCAGTGCCTGTTCCTGTGCTGCTATGATCAGTGCCTCAGTGCTGTCTTTTAGTCCAGCCCTTTCCAGCCACTGGTAGGATTTCCCAATGTCAGCCACCTCAGCTATCTGTCGATGGTACATCCCATGCAGGGTCTTGTCTTGCCATGGCACTTCTTCTGCTTGGTCTTCCTCCCATGTCTGCTGCTGCTCAGGCATTCTCTCAGCAGCTCATCTTTGGGGCCATCTTACTGATGTACTCCTGGATGTTCCGGGTTTCATCCAGGACAGTGGCTTTGACGCTCACCAAGCCCCGCCCGCCTTCTTTCCGGCTGGTATACAGTCTCTGGGTGTTGGACTTGGGGTGGAAACCTCCGTGCATTGTGAGGAGCTTCCGGGTTTTCACATCGGCAGCCTCCATGTCCTCCTTTGGCCAGCTCACTATACCGGCAGGGTATCTGATGACCGGCAGGGCGTATCCGTTGATGGCGTGGATCTTGTTCTTCCCACTGAGCTGGCTCTTCAGGACCTGTCTTATCCTTTGGTGATACTTGGATGTTGCTGTCTTCCTTGCCTCCTCATCGTGGTTTCCATGTGACTGTGGGATGCCAAGGTACTTGTAGCTGGTCTGTATGTCTGCTATGTGGCCCGCTGGTAGTTCCACCCCATCAGTCTTGACTACCTTCCCTCTCTTCACTACCATCCGGCCACACTTCTCCAGTCCGAATGACATCCCGATATCCTCACTGTAGATCCGCGTCAGGTGGATTAGCGAGTCGATGTCTCGTTCATTCTTAGCATACAGCTTGATGTCATCCATGTAGAGGAGGTGGCTGATGGTAGTTCCACTCCTGAACCTGTACCCGTATCCAGTCCTTGTGATTATCTGGCTGAGGGGTTTAAGCCTATGCAGAACAGCAGCGGGGACAGTGCATCACCTTGGTATATGCCGCGCACTTGATGGCCACTTGTGCAAGCTGCCTTGAGTTGACTTCTAGTGTTGTCTTCCATAGTCCCATTGAGTTCTTGAGGAAGGTCTTTAGTGTCCTGTTGACTTTGTATAGCGCCAGACATTCACAGATCCACGTGTGCGGCATTGAGTCGTAGGCTTTCCTGTAGTCAATCCAGGCTGTGCTCAGATTGGTCTGTCTAGACCTTGAGTCTTGGGCGACTGCTCTATCTATGAGCAACTGGTGTTTTGAGCCTCTGGTGTTGTTCCCAATGCCTTCTGAGCTGTGCTCATGTACTGGCCCATGTGGTCCTGTAGCTTGGCAGCTATGATGCCTGATAGGACTTTCCATGTTGTGGGGAGGCAGGTTATTGGCCGGTAGTTTGGACGGTTCTGTTCCCTTGCAGGGGTCTTTCATGATCAGCACTGTCCTTCTTGTGTTAGCCAGTTTGGGTGGGAGCCTGCTGCTAGCAGCTGGTTCATCTGTGCTGCTAGGCGTTCATGCACTGCTGTTAGTTTCTTTAGCCAGTAGGTGTGGATCATGTCTGGTCCAGGTGCTGTCCAGCTCTTCATGTTTTTGACCCGCTGCTGGATGTCTTCTACTGTGATGGTGACTGGTTTCTGTTCTGGGAGATTGCTGTGCTCTGTTCTCAGGTCCTGCAGCCACTTTGCACTGGTGTTATGAGTCTTCTCTTTCTCCCATATGTTCTTCCAGTACTGTTCAGTTTCTGCTGCTGGTGGCTCTGCTGTTATTGTGTTGTTGCACTGCAGTTGGGAGTACACCTTGGATGGTTCTTTGGAGAACAGGGCATTTACTTTTTTGGCCTCTCTGCTTCTCTAGTGTATCTCCTTAGCCTGGTAGCCAGTGCTGTGAGCCTTTGTTTAGCAGTCTCTAGGGCTTCAGATGGAGTCAGGCCTTGTATTTTTTTTCAGTAGCCGAGTCTTATCCTTAATCTCTACACCCTTCTGTAGTTCCACCAGCTGACTAACTTCTCTCCGAGTCGCCTTGATCTTATCCTCCAACTCATTTTCCAGGGTGGGTACATACTGTTGTTCTTCTTGATCGTGTAGCCAAGCATCTCCAGGATTACAGAGGCTGTAGCGTATACCAGTTCATTGGTTTGAGTTATGGTGGTAGTAGGGATTGTCATGAGGGCTCTATTGGCATCTTCTAACATACTATCTGATGGTACTTCTCCACTGAGCCTTGGTAATCGGTCTCGAGGATTGACTGTAGCTAGTTTCTCCATGATCTTATGCCTCATATCAGCTGCTGTGCTCTGCAATGGAGGGGGTGGCAGTGAAGTTTCAGCTTCAGGTGTGGGCTGCACATCCACTTGTTCTTCCAGGTCTTCTTGAGTCTGGGATGTAATGTGGAGTTGGTCTATCTCAAGCTGTGAGAGCAGCTTCCTCTTTACTATGTTGAAGCGTTGGGTAACTAGCTGTTTCTCAGTAAGTGTGGATGTAGGTCTTTTGTCCATCCATAGTCCCCTCACATTTCATATATCCCCTCTCATTAGGTCTACTGTTGTAGTAGCATTCCATCAATTCCAGGTTCTCTGTCTCGTCCATGAATGGTTTGTTCCAGTAGCCCCACTTATCGTCAGATTGTCCTGGTTCCTCAACATCTGGCGCGGACCTTGTTAATCCAGGGCGACGTCCGAGCCGGCATGACTCTCTAGTTCATGTTCACTCTCATATTTGAGGTAGGCAGGTGAAGCATTAGGGGGTCTTTTGCCCAAGGACCCCTACTGGAAAGTTGGGTACCAACCGGGATTTGAACCCCGGTCTCTCGTATCAAAGGGCGGTCTCCCATATCAAAGGGCAGCGCTCTTAACCACTATGCTATCCAGGTACAGAACTCTGTCATGGCACTCACGGTCTCATTAGACTTGCTCTTCCTCCCGGGTTATTCCAACTGTTGATGCTTCTTTCTTTCCACCAAGAACCTAAAAACCCCTTCAAGTCCCTCCAATCCCTTCCTCATATTTTTGCACCACTTTCAAGCCTCTTGTTCTCATCTACAAAGCTCCACATAGCAATCCTATGTCTGTTCTAATTGCCTTCCGCTCCCCTTCAACTTTCCAGCTGAATACCTTCAAAAGCTTGTCAGTTGGAAAAGTCATTTGAGCAAGAAAACCACTTTGTCTACCCTGTGCCATCAATTGAGTGCTCTGCTGGCCGAAAGAGCAAAGGAGTGAGAGAATCCAAAATTTCAACCTCAGTGTATCCCTTTGAAAGCCAGAGACTGTTGCACCCTGATCTGAGGAGAAACCTCCTTTCATCCTTCAATTTTCAGCAGGAAGAAGTGTAGATAGTCTGGCCAGACCCTTAGCTGCTGTAAATTACTGTAGCTCAATTCAAATCAAATCAGCAGAGGACGTAGACTATAATTTCAAGAGACAACCAGTTGTAATTTTTTCAGATCTTTCCCTAGCTAACCCAATGGGTGAGAAAACTGCAAGTAAATTAATGTTGCCTTTCATGAAGGAGATGACTTTCAATTGTTTTGAACTTTTCCACCTTACATCTCAACTTGGTGAAATATTCCTGCTAACACACAAAATCTAACTCTAAATGCTGACCACAGATTCAATTACAAGGCTAAATCCATGATGATTTTGTATTTCATATATTTTGTATGTATGCAGTAGAAATTATTCTACTAGACAAAAAGTAATAGACAAAAAGTTTTGACAAAGATCAAGTATGTCCTGTGTGCATCAATTTTGTCAGCCTGTGAATCATTCAAGTAACTAAAGAACACAGCAAAATAGTACACTGTGAAGTTCTAGAATGGAACCGACTAAAAATTCCTCTTTTTTTTAAATATGGGATTTGTAACAACAGTAGGCAACACGAACCTACCAGGTAGAGCAGGGTGGCCACAACATATCAAGTTATTTTATGATGGATGTTAGGATTTTTGGGGACAATCAGCCTCCAAAATATTTTAGAACTATTTTAAGGCTTTAGAATTTGAAGAAAAGCTCTGTCTGTGTAGCTTGACAGTTTCTTTCATGAACACAAGATGGACAAATAAAGAGACCTTATTTCACTCACCTGGTCTCTAATATCCAAGGACCAACATTACCACAACACTGCAAACATAGAATTTGAGAGAGGAACTCTGAGAATCTAAACTACTCCTTGAAGGGTAAATCTAGGGCAAATACCCCATGATAGTCTATGTATTTACTCATACTCTTGAGACACTTAACATGACATTCAAAATGGGATGCTCACCTTATTTGAATGAATATTAAATACAGGTTCCAGATTTCAAACATCCCAAAGTTAATGTGTTTGTTTTCAGGATTTTGGTTTTGTCCATTTTAAGGCAAAAAATATCAGATGTAGAATTCAGAAAGAATGGATTCCTAAACCCTCAGAGGTCTAGAATGTTTAGATCCAGGCTTTTCATTCAGGCCCATTTCAGCTTTGACATTTTACAACATGCCTTCTGCTCACCAGTACCATAGAGCAGACACCAGACCAATTTAGCAAAGCACTTAAGCACATGCATTTGTGCTTTGCTGAATCAGAGCCATAATGGTCTATTTCAGAGGGTAACATTTGGGAGCTTCATTCAGGTTCCTTGTATAAAGCATTTCATTTAAAGGAAACTTTTTTGACATTTTCTTGCTAAAAGACAGTGATATTTAATTTTTAAAAACCTCCATTGATGTCCATGTGATGCATTTGGACAAAAAAAGGAATTAAAACAATTTTCTGAAATTTCAGTTTCTTGAACTGATATTTTCCCTTTTGACCATCTTTTCAGATTATTTACAGCATTGAGGAAGTATTTGCTTTGCTGCCTTAGGAAAAGCTATGAGGGACAAAGATTGTAACATCTTTTTATCTCCAACATACTCACTTTCCTTTTAGGGCTCAGAGAGATAATGTCCCAGCTTGTTAAAGAGAGGAAGGCAACCAAAATATCTGATATTTTAAAATAGGGGATTCATTTCACACAAACAAAAATCACAAACAATAAGTAAAAGCAGCAAAGAGTCTAGCAAAGAGCAATAAGTGCTATTGGACTTTTTATATACAGTAAATCCCATTTGAATTCCAAGTAGAAATTGCCACAGAACAATTGCATATAATGATACTTGCAGACAAATAGACTATGAACCCAAAGCATTAATTTCGAAATGTGAATTAGAAACATATTGCAATAAGACTGAAACAACATACCTTTGAACAGAACTGGAAGATTGTAATGAGAATTATATTTGTTTGCTAACAGATTTATTTGTTTATCTCAATTCAAAGGGTCTGTTAAGGCAAATTATTTTTTCCTAAAGGAAGCTGGTGTGAGAAATAAAGACTAAGGTCCTAATCCTTCAGTGTGAAGAAAATGCTGTGCCTGCATGAAGCCCTATTGAAGCTAGCAGATCTTGTAATGCACGGATGTCATAGATGTGAACTAAAACCCAGAATCTGAACACTGCTGAACATTTTTTTTTTTAATTGTGGAGAGGCAGGAATACAAATCTTAAGTAGGGTGACCAGACATCCCGATAGTACCGAGGTCATCCCAACATTAGGGGCTTTGTCTTATATATGCAAATATACTCACCTTCTCCCAGAAAAATAAGTGTACTGATTCCGGTCACCCTAATCTTAGGGGAATGGAAGGTCCAAATACGAAAATTCTCTTTAACGCAACGTGCCCAAGCAAAAACCAAGAGCCATTAACTCCATTGACTTCAATGGCAAAACAGCAGAGAATCGGGTCCTGAGGTGTCCAAATCCTTCATCGTCTTTGAATTACTCTGGAAGATTCCAATATATAAACCTTATCTTTAAATATTGTTTGAGATGCAGCTCAACAAAAAGCAGGAAATTAAGACTGATGCCCTTTTTCAGAAAAATCAGAGCATCATGAGTTGATCCTTCCCATATATTTCCTTGCCCTTTGTTGGTTTGTGTCAAAAAATATTTAAATAATGCATAATTTTATCTATAGATTTGAGTTGTTTTACTATTTAGCATAAATAAATAGGAGAGCCATGACTGAAAATCATGGTTGGGGAGGGACTACCCACAAAACAGCACATCAGTTACATGAAAGACACTTGATGTAAAATCCTGGTTCTACTGAAGTTTATAGTAAAACTTCCATCAGCTTCAGTGGGACCAGAAGTCACCCTTCAAAGCAGCTGATGCTACAATGCATAATATACTTTGACCTGGTTTAGGAAGAACTTTTACTTTCTTGAACACAATGGCTTATTTAGAATCTTGGTTATGTGCCATGTTATATTCAGAGAGTGTCCTCCCACTGAAATGATTAGACAGACTCATTTATTTCAATGAGCCTGCAGTGTGCACATTATTGAAGATGCAGAACATAACAGCTCCTGCTGAATCAGATTTGTCGCACATCAGCCCTTTAATGGGTGCACAAAATACCAAAAATGCTTTTAAAATATGAAATATTAATGCTTCAGCACAGTGAGTTAATTCACAAGCTTTGTAACAGTGTGTGCACACACAGACATTGCAGGATATTCGGTACCCAGAACTCAACCTCTATCATTTAAGCTAAATGATAGCTGCTTTAGCTGGTTGATAGTAGAAGGCAGTATGGTTACCAGGACCAGCCACTAAAGGCAGTCATGATCACATTGTCTTCAACTTAGACCAATGACTATACATCACCCAGGCCAGGGAATCCCATTACACAACAGGAATTCTCCTTTGCTGACTTTGTCTGAACTGATTAGAGAATGAAGCCCATGAAATTCCACCATGCCTACCACTTTAACATGATAGCTAGGTGTGACATCCATGTGTTTTATGAAAATATGCTAATGGTGTGAATATAATGTAACTGGAATATGATTTATGTAAAAGGTCTCTTGTAAGGTATCATTACACAGCTTATGATCCACTTAGTGTGTTCATCCTACTTTTTTGCATGTATTATTTCTATGTCTGGAGTTAGGAAAATAAAATATAAACTTGTATCACTGATGTAAACATGTCAAGTGGAAGCCATTAAGGGTGCTTCAAAATCAATGAACTGGTTTGCAGGTTTGTTTACCTGCAAACCTTCCTATGTATGTGTCTTCCAGCTATTAGGTTATGAAGAAGGAGGTGTTACAGTGACATGTGGTCATGTCACCCAAACTGAAATCCATCTTTAACCTGATGCTTTTCCATTTAGAAGGATGGGTGGAAACCCAGAGAGAGAGAGAAAGGATTCCTGCCTTGTGCCAAAGATACAAAAAGGAGGTGGAACAGAACAAAGGCGGCTGCCAATCATAAGAAATCCTAAAGTTACCATCTGAGCTGGGGAAACGATTGGGCCCAGACTAGGAAGGAGTCTAGTCTGTGAAAGGAGCTTATTGGAACATCTAAGGGTGAGATATATCTTTACAGGTCTCTCACAACTTACATGCATTTAACATGTGCAATTTCAACTTTATGTGTAGGGCCGGAGTGGGGGGCGTGGCCTCAAGTGGCGGGGGGCACCTGACCTCAAGATTTAAAGGTCCTGGAGCACCAGCTGTGGGTGGGATTCCCAGGGCCTTTAAATCATCCAGGGGGCTCCCAGCTGCAGAGGTGGCTGGTAGCCCCTGTGGTGAACTAAAGGGCCTGAGGCTGCAACCACCATGGAGCTCTGGGCCCTTTAAATGCCAGCCCTAGCCCGGCTGCCAAAGCTGCAGGCGGATTTAAAGGGCTCTCCACCACCACGGTGGGAAGCATGGCAGAGCCCTTTAAACCCCGCCCCCACCTCTGGTGGCCGGGCCAGGACCAGCATTTAAAGGGCTCCACTAGGCTCCCCGCCATGGTGGGAAGCCCGGTGGAGCCCTTTAAATGCCAGCCCTAGCCCGGCTGCCAAAGCTGCAGGCGGATTTAAAGGGCTCTCCACCACCACGGTGGGAAGCATGGCAGAGCCCTTTAAACCCCGCCCCCACCTCTGGTGGCCGGGCCAGGACCAGCATTTAAAGGGCTCCACTAGGCTCCCCGCCATGGTGGGAAGCCCGGTGGAGCCCTTTAAACCCTGCCCGCAGCTTTGGTGGCCGGGCCAGGGGGGCATTTAAAGGGCAGCGGGGAGCCCAGTGGAGCCCTTTAAATGCCTCCCCCCCCCCGGCGTGGCCGCCGGAGCTGCGGGCAGGGTTTAAAGGGCTTGGGGATATAATTTCAACTATACGCAGTTTTCGCTTTACATGATAACCGTGGAATGGAACCCCTGCCTAAGATAAGACTTGCCTGTATTCAGTTTCTTAATGTATCAGGCTTAGACTTGCATGTTTTGTTTTATTTTGCTTGGTAAATTACTTTGTTCCGTCTGTTATTACTTGAAACCACTTAAATCCTACTTTATTCTTAATAAAATCACTTTTGTTTATTAACCCACAATTAACTGTATAAGCTTTATACAGAGTAAAATGGATTTATTTGGGGGTTGGATCCAATTGCTGAAGACAGGAGCACTTGCTGAGATGTTTTCAGTTAAGTCTGCAGCTTTGGGGGGATGGTTCAGACCCTGGGTCTGTGTTGCAGCAGGCTTGCGTGTCTCACTCAACAAGACAGGGTTCTGGAAGTCCCAAGCTGGCAAAAAAAAATGGGCTCAGAGGTAGTCTCAGGACATCAGGTGAGTGTCCCAAAGGGGTCTCTGTGACCGAACCCATCATAGTAGGGATCTGGGCAAACATTACATAGAGCTGGAGGGCAGCCTTTGAGCACAACTGTTTGATTATTCCACAAGCAGAGGGACACCCAAGCTCAGTCATGGGGCAGCTGGTCCTTTAGGGGAAACCAGGGCCCAAGTGGCCTGAAACTTTCTTCTGAAGGCTCACCTGGGGGTAACTGACTACTTCAGGTAACTACTTAAAGGTTAATTCATAAATGAGAATCGAGATCTAATAAAAAAAAACTTACCTGAGGCTAATTAGGCTAGGCACTCTCAGGGAGAAGATGCTTATAGGGAGCAGATATGTTCCTAGGATGGGGAGTTCCCAGTGAAACTGATGAGGAGAGGTCACTGTGGGAAGGAGACTAAAAAGCATGCTAGTGAGAGGATCTCTCAAGGGGGAGCGCTACAATTGACAGGCTAACCGGAAGAGTTGGTCCCAGTGAAGGAATCTGTCAGGAACTCTGGGACATCCTCAAGAACAACTGTAGTTGGCAGGTCTCCAAGGATCTCTGGCTCCAGAGACAGATTCTTCCCAGGTAGAGGCAAGAGACTGGATTGAAGGAGAGGGACCTGAGTCAAGGGGACCTGCTGATAAAAGGCCTGGGCAGAGGCAAGCAGTGGACTCAGGCCGGATGAATAAACTGAGACTGACACTGTCTCTCAGCTAAGACAGAGAAAATGAATTTTCTTTACTGTTAATAAATGAGACCCTCCAGAGGATGCACTTTGAGATACCGGAAGACCTGCTTGAACATGTCTACACCCTGACTAAAGGGAAATTAAGTCAGGGCTCACCCACAGCACCCCATATGGAGACTCGCTGACATAGCCTGCACTATAATACTCACCAACATCATATACCAGGGGATCACTCAAAATGTGGACCCTGCTTTATCCATAATGGAATCCCTCTTCTTCAACTCTTGCCTGACCTCACTGATGGCAGCAAAGGCTTCAACCCAGGGAGGGCAGAAGCCATCTGGAATATTATATATACATATAAGTACAGGAACACTTCTACATCAGCAGAAATATGGACTACATACTGACGAAGTACTTTACATACTTAATTTGTTATTAGTCTGTGTCCCATCTCTCTGTATCTGCATGGCTTTCCTTATATGAATTATTTAAATACAAATAATTTATTTCCAGTTAATATCTAAAATATTGCTGCTCTTACTTCCAGCACCAATGCTCTGTCCTGACACCAGTGACGTCCCTCTGCAAAACGTTAGCAGACATCTCCGGCAGTTTGGCTTGCTAGTGGAGGAGAAATCTGTGGTGCCAAGTCTGGAAATAGTCTATGTGCAACTTGATTGATTTACACATGCACCACTCCTGAAATGAGATGGTCCAACAGTATGCAGGTGAACGGTTCTCCAGGAATCTCAGCCCTGCTGCAGGGCCTCGCTCCCACAAAGCAACTATACTTCAAGAATGGACTCTAATCAGCTCCCAAGACAGAAAGCAAACTCTCCTTCTACTTGCATCGGTCCCTCTCTGCCTAAACAGCTACTATACGCAACAATACATAAGCCAAAACTGAGCACAGTATGTCTTTTCAAGAGGAAAAAAAATTGTTCACATGCAACCTGGAAGGTTATGTGTAACAGCTTCAAATGGTGACACCTGCAAAAACAATATTAATGACTGTCTTTCTCTGAGGTTATCAAGTCTTACAGTTTGTAATTCTTCTGCAAAATAGTGAGACTTGAGCCATCTAAGTCAAAATTCAAACTGAATCTGAACTTCATGGATGCCGCAAAAGGGTACCCATGTTCTAGTGTACTCATTCTGGTCCCTCCCTTCTGACAATGTACATTACAATAATAAGTTAGCAAAAACCGCATATATTACAGATTTCCACCTAACTGTGAGTTCATTATGGCACATGCTATAATCAGAGTGGACATTTTTAAACAATACAGCATAGGGATGTTTTCAGTTTGGTTTGAAGACCCATACTGATCTCTGTTCCTTTTGAGTGTACTGCCTTACTCAGTCAGCTTTTTAAATCAAGGAAAGGACCCTCTGCTTGATCTACCCAGTACCTTTGCAAGAGATCACGAGCACATACAAATGAGCTAACACACACAATAATAGGTAACTGACCAGAACTTGAGTTGCAAGATGGTCATTCTGTGCAATCAAAGGGCACTGTCTGGGAGCCTTAAAGATGGTAGTAACTGATGATATGTGAAGTATCAGAGGGGTAGCCGTGTTAGTCTGGATCTGTGAAAGCAGCAGAGAATCCTGTGGCACCTTATAGACTAACAGAGGTTTTGGAGCGTGAGCTTTCGTGGGTGAATACCCACTTCGTCAGACGCAGGTAGTGGAAATTTCCAGGGGCAGGTATATATATGCTAGCAAGCAAGCTAGAGATAACGAGGTTAGTTCAGTCAGGGAGGGTGAGGCCCTGTTCTAGCAGTAGAGGTGTGAAAACCAAGGGAGGAGAAACTGGTTCTGTAATTGGCAAGCCATTCACAGTCTTTGTTGAGTCCAGAGCTGATAGTGTCAAATTTGCAAATGAACTGAAGCTCAGCAGTTTCTCTTTGAAGTCTGGTCCTGAAGTTTTTTTGCTGCAGGATAGCCACCTTAAGGTCTGCTATAGTGTGGCCAGGGAGGTTGAAGTGCTCTCCTACAGGTTTTTGTATATTGCCATTCCTGATATCTGATTTGTGTCCATTTATCCTTTTCCGTAGTGAAATGTGATGATATGTGGCATTCTACAGGGGAAATGCAGGCTGCTCTAATATCAGTGCTAATGGGAAACAGTTACACAAGTGCATTCGCCAATCTCAAAAGTACCAGCAGCAAATTAAGTGTGACTGACTTCCATTGGGGCATTTCAGACTAAGCTGATAGCAGAGCTAATGGCCAATGATTACAAGGTCATTCAGGCCCATTACTAAGTATACAAACTGGTTTTCCAGGCAGGATTCTTTAGGTAACTATACGCACTAAAAATCAAACTTACACAGGGGATTTGAAGATATTTTTATTCATCCTCATTGAAATGTCACTGAGGGACACTGAGTTGGCTTCATTAAAGCTAATGGATTTCTGTGTGACATCGGTTAAATTTGGCATAGCTGTGACCTAAAATCACCCCCGGGACAGCTGTCAGGGCAGGTTAGTTTTACAGCATATGCTATAAATCATAGTTAATACAAAATGTTTTAAAACGGAGCTTTATGGATTTGAGTGGCGTGGTTACACACTGGGAAAATCAACTTAAGAGTCCGAGCAGTAAGCATGCAATGGTACATGATCTTTAACAGCTGGAGCAACGCTTGGTCAAAGACTGCATGAGAGGGAGAAAATCTTCTCCTCCTTAGAATAAAAACACTCACAACATACACCCTTTTAGTAGCAACCTGGAGCAGTATAACAAGCACTTAAAGAGGTGGGTTGAGTTCCACTGAATTAGATGGTCAAAACTAGCCTTGAATAGGACATCCCCGTAAGACTAATGGCTAAGATGTTGCATCACAAAGCATCTGTCAATAATGTGTTAGTGCAACAGTGTAAGCTAGTCAAAGTGTTATATGCCCACCGACACCTAATGCCTGCTCTCTCCTGAAATTGCCATGAAATCAAAGTATTATTTTTGACAAACTTATGACATCCTCCCATACATTTTGCCCAAGAAGCATTTAATCCACTTTCTATTTCTATTCCTTATCTCCACTTACCTAATTCCTTCACGGTCTAGACCAATGCCTGATTATTTTTTTTTAATTCTCTTATCTAGTTTTGGTACTAACTTAAATGCTCTGCTTCCTGGATTTTCTTCTCCTTAAAGTTATTATTTTATTACTGTAGCTCCTCTGAGCCCTAGGCATGAGCCAGAACCTCTCTGTGCTAGGCACTGTATAAACAGAACAAAAACCCTGCACCAAAGACTCAACTCAAGTACCAAGAAGAGAAAACAGATGGATCCAGACTGAGACAGCGATTAGACAATATTGGTCAGCACAACAGCAGTGGTCACTGTACACCCGCAACCTTCTACTAACATGACTTTCTATCTTATTCTTTTTCTGACAGTCATGTCTTGGATTGCCACACCCCTTTGTTTTTCCCATTCTCCCATCAGTTATCTACTTGCATCTTTCTTCTGGATAGCCACCTCCTATTCTTCTCATCTGTGCTCCTGATTTCTATGCCCAGCCTCATGAGCTGCATCCTTTAAGTTTGTAGATTGTTTTCTGAGATGCTAGTCACACAGCAATTGCTGTATCTGAGCAGACAAGGATCCAAACTAGCCCTGATTCCTCTTTCCATAAAGAACACCAGTACCAGATGCTTCAGTGGTAGGTGAATGTCAGGTCACATGCAATACTCATTCTCTCTACTTTTTGCATTTCATTCCTTCTTACATCTTTCTCATCCTATTCTCCATCTGCCTATTTCTCCCCCTACACTTTCTTCATCCAACTTTATATTTTGCGTCCCCTCTTATACTCTCTTCCCCCCCTCTTTTTTTTCCTATCAGCTTCTGTTATTCCTCTCTCTTTCCCACATCTGTTGCCAACACTACACTATTTTTCACCTATTCTGAGTCTTCAGATATCTTTGCTTCCTAGTAATGAATTTGATAAGTCTGTCGCTTGAAGATTCCAGACCCTTAAGTCTGCTCTTTTCAGTACATTGGCATCAGGATATAGTAATCAGTTTATTGAGAGCAATCAAAATTGCCACAGCAGCAACTATTCCCCCCAACATTCATCCAGCTGCTAAAATAGAGACAGTACAGCAATAGGACTAAGTATAATTCTTATTTTAGGTCAATTGCTCAAAGCAGTTTTATGGCCAAGATCTCACTATTTTATTTTCTCACTTCTAGAATTAATTGAAATCTTCAGGCAGCATAACTCAGGGCCAGTTCTTTTGCATAAAAAAAGGTTTTTCTGCAACCTGTGAAAGAATCTAACTTAGGTAAATGATACACTGGGTTAGCAAACATGCTTTTCATCTCCCAAAACAGATTTCAATCATCATGTCACAGTCTGAAGTCAGATCAGGCCCTACTGGTGCTTTACCCATATCATAGAAGCATTCTGTTCAAAAGGCAGAGTAGTATAGGAAAATTTGCAGTGTGCTTTATACTGGATTAGAACTCCAGTATTTCCCTCATGTTCAAGGAAGCTGTGGGTGTGTCTAGACTTCAATCACTACTACAGCTAGCTTTAACGTGATTGGCTCAGGTCTCGGAGCAGGGACTCCATGGCAGCATGTGTTTCAGTATGGACTGTACAAGCTCACCCCAGAATCCTGGGTAGTTAGTCACAGAGCTCGCCTGCCCTGAAGGGCAGGCTGCTGCAGCTTCATTGCTTTGGCACCTGAGCTAGCTAGAATAAAACTAGAATAAAATCTGCTCGAGCTGCAGCCACATCTTAGACACACCTTGAAATGCATTAAATCACAACAGCAGTGGAGTAATTCTGCTAGTAAATCCATGCTGGGAAGGGACACCAATCTTCAAGGTGCTACAAGACCCCAGCGGTAGCAGTTGCTTCCTCTACCCTCCACCACCGCAAAGGGCCTAAACCTGAACTCTCTCACCGCTTTTCAAAGCCTGGTAGTGTTATTTAGTCCCCATCTCCCCCCTCACAGATCATGAGATTTTTAGAATAAAGTTTGAGATTCTTATTTGCCTTCTGTTCTTTGAGTCTTTAAGATTCATTGTCTCAAACCTCCCTCTGCCGCCATGAGCACCAAAACCTCACTTTTTAAAATAAATTAAAGCTGAGACTCATGTAATCACATGATTCCAGGAGCTGAAGCTTTAAGACAAAAAGCCAAATATTGCTAGAGACTCACAATAAAATAGGCAACTCTATCCATCCCACCTCCCTTCCTGTGTGGGGAGAGAGAGCAGCCTGGGCAGGGGTAGCTGCTTCCCTTTCCCCCTTGCACACCACTGTGACCAGCAATAGCCCACCACTTAAGGGAGAAAAGAAGTCATTTGTATCTATTACTTAACTGCACAGGGAACTAAGGAATCTCCCCTTAAAAAGAGAAACCTCTTCAAAATACAAGCCATTGAGAAGCCAAAGTTTTCCATGAGTTACAAATGGGTTGAGTGAGAAACAGTCTCTGCTAATTAGAAGCAACAACCTCCTGGTTTATTTGCAGCTGATGTTAAAACAGCAAATGCCTCTACACCACCTCTATCTAATTAAAGTTGGGCACGTCTCAGACATATTTTAAACCTACTAATAAATCTCCATAAAGTTACACAGCTTTCTTGTATTTAATAGACCATATACCAAACTGTCTCCACAACAGTAAAATATAAATGGCTTGGAAAACATTAAGACGGCTGCTGTGCAATTGCTTGAAGTGTTTACATTTTATAAGGGCACAAGAGCTATGCAAGGAAGCAGGACAAAATGACAGAAAACCAGCTTAAATTCATAGACTACATTCAGCGCTGGAACACCACCAGAACTCACTGGGGTTGAACTGCGATAGTTCAAGATATAGACCCAGCATGTCTCATAGGAGCCCCAATTAAATGAAAAAAAGAGGTCTAGCAGCTGAAAGTAAATATTGAGTAAATCTAAATGTGGTTTATACAGAGAAATATAGGGATCTCTACTGTAAAATTAATGCTTCCAATGTCTTCTCCAGAACAGTAGCACACGTTTAGTGGCTTTACGGATGTATGCCAGACACCTCTCCATCCAAATTTATCTTGTGCCTATTGCTGGTGAGTTTATCTCCCCACAATGGATTTAGTAAGTTAATTGTGCATCATGATCACAATTATAATAAACTGCGTTACAAATCTGTGATTGATCAGTTTAAGTATCTGTTAGTTCTAGTAATTAAACCTCAATCTACATATTCTTGGTGCTAAAATATTATGTAACATGGAGTATAATAGTATCCGATTACTTCTAAATTAAAAGTATGGTTTTGTGAATGTAAGATATTTGATTTATCTCTGGAGGCTGATTCTGTTTCCTTTGGAATGGATAGTTTGCCACTGGCTTCAGTGGGGCAGGAACAGAGCAGGCCTTTAGTGCAATCAAGAAACTTTTTACAACACAGGTTTTAACTTAGATTTGTATAGTGACATTGCACACAATACTCACTGATAGGAATAGGAATTGTTCACCTAGAGTGAGTATTTTTACATTGATTATGAATTAGCTCTTTATTCTATCTCTGCTGTTACATACCTCAAAGAGAGGCAGACAGATCCCTTCCCTGGATTGCTTGGACCTCAGAAATCAATACGAAAAAAAAAAAAGAGAGAGAGGTAAGGTCAAATCAGGCTGCCCTTGAAATAGCTTTTGCTGTTTTATGATTGGCTGACTTCATGCCAGCTGATTAAAAAGACAACACTAACGAGGTTTTAAAGGGAGAGCAGACCAGAGCTATGCAGAGCTTTGGTGTGACTGCTGTAACTGGACTTTGTGACCTGGACAGAAAAGGGTAACTAGGAGCAGGCCCAAATGAAACTTGGATGAGTCTCATATATAAATATTCCCTATTTGTTCTGTGAGTATCTGGTTGTACCCTTGGGGTACCAATAATCATCCTTTTTAGTGAACTAAAACAGTGGTTCTCCAAGCTGGTCTGCCACTTGTTCAGGGAAAGCCACTGGTGGGCCAGACTGGTTTGTTAACCTGCCGCGTCCACAGGTTCAGCCGATTGCGGCTCCCACTGGCCGCAGTTCGCCGCTCCAGGCCAATGGGGGCTGCAGGAAGAGGCGTGGGCTGAGGGATGTGCTGGCCTCCCTTCCCACAGCCCCCATTGGCCTCGAGCGGCGAACCACGGCCAGTGGGAGCCACAATAGGCCAAACCTGCGGACCCGGCAGGTAAACAAACCGGCCTGGCCAGCTAGGGGCTTTCCCTGAACAAGCAGTGGACTGGCATTGAGAACCACTGAACTCAAAGATTTGGCTCTCAAGCTCTGTTAACCAAAACACACAAGTTTGTTACACTATCTTTGCATGCTTTGCTTTGTCATTCACCTTCTGACAACCAAGTGAGGGTTACATCTCTCCTTTCATTAGCTTCCTTTACTTTTATTCTTTGCTCCATGCACCTCATTTCTGCCAACTCCACCCGACTCATGGGCCATATTTCCTTCTAATTGTGGGATTTGCTTCCAATTCTAGGATGATCCTACTGTAGTAAAAAGAAAGGAAATTCAGACATAAAAGAGGCAGCAAATTCTTGTAGGTGTAATGATTCTCTGTGCACCTCCTTGAGCCAACTGCATCTATGCATGAAAATTACTATCAGATCAGATTGGTAGCATTTTATACTCTCTCTGTCTGTGCATGTGTGTGTAAATGAAGGATTTTTCCTTCAATAACAGCTTTCCTGAGCCTGGCACAATACGTGTCCCAAGGTTTGCTTTTCAACTTCTGAGTGGTAGCATGGTTTCCTGTAATTGAGGCTTGGGCTGTAATTTAGAATAGCAAGAGAGAAAAGAAAATTCAAATATTTTCCAAAGTTCTCCTGATGTATTTTTTGGCAGGTCAGTTGATCACTTTCATGCAGTAAGGTTTATTGAGCATAGCCAATACCACCTTCATTACACTCCAATGAAATGAATTCCAAATGCACATGCAGTGGTGGCCCAGCAAATCTTACAACAGAGATCTATAGCCATCCTCCTTTCTCTCAATAAATTGTCTTATATCCTGTCTGTAACCAGATTATGAAGATCTTGTTACTAATTGATTAACTCTGAATAATGTCATGTGCTTTCTCAAAATGCCAAGCAGCCAGCTAACATGATGTTAAATCAAAAATAATTTCTTACCTGTTAACTTGTTTTCTCCAAGCCCTTGTGGAGCCAAGACAGAAGCAAAAAATCCTTCTGTCAGCAGATGGAAACAGGAGAGAAAGAGGAAAAAAAGAAAAAGGTCTTCTGAAAGGCACATCCCTATAAAGGAGGATAGCTGATGGAATCCAATGCTGCAGCCCTTACTCCTTCTGGGTATCACTTGTTCACACAAGTAGCCCTCCATTTAAGTCAATTACTCATGTGAGTAAATGGTGCAGAACACAGCCCTTCGAGTCTGCCTGATCAGACCATGAACAGAATGTGATAGATTAGGAGGAATGCTGACCAGTGCACGTTCCTTTCCTCTGCTGAATCTGGATTTATTTCAGTCAGTCCACTCTGGACTTCAGAGTGAAGCCGCATGGGCATGGGACTCAAGAACAAAGAAAACAGACTGACCTCACAGGAGTTTGGCACAGCTACATTCATTAATATTGGGGATGAATTTCGAGATAATTGGATGAAAGATGCTGTACAGTACAGGCGGTCCTCAGACTTAACACAATTGGTTCCTTGCAATTGTGTCGTAAGTCGGAACGTCAGAACTTGGAACGGCAATCTACTCCATTGTGGGACCGACCTTCGTAAACTTGTAGACGTAAGTCGAATCAGGGTGTCAATGTAAAAGTGTTGTAAGTGGTGTTCGTCGTAACTCAGACGTCGTAAAGTGGAGGACTGCCCGTATATAAAATAAATCTCTTGATTCAGCATAAAAAAAAGATTAAATTCATCCCCCCAGGCACAGGGCTCATAAGAGGTTTAGGGTACAATCCTCACCCCTACTCTGTCCCCTCTAAGCTGCATAAAAGGGCTGGGAGTGATGGGAATCCACCTAAACATGCCATATCTGGCTGTGTCTCCCTGGTGGAGGATCATGGCAGATAGCTGAAACCCTTCCTTTCAAGATCCCTCCCTTGCGAGCCCTGATGCAGGAAGCATGATGGGGACATTAAAGGTAGGGTAGGGCAAGGAGGCAGCACACGTAACTCATGCTAGCTTGGTGTAGCACTCTGTCCCCCTCTAGTGGCAGCTAAACCAGCTAGTAGCTACAGGTTGATAAGTCTGCCACAGCCTTGCCTAACAGATGTATGACTTTTAGCTCAGGCAGTAGAGGCTCATGCTTTAAACTCTGGAAGTCTCAGGTATGATCCCAGCCATCAATGACTGGAGTCTGTTGGTGTTACACACACACACCGCTCTGGAAATTCCAAATGTTCCCTCTTGGGCAGGTCGGAGAGGTCGCCTTAAGTTAGACAAGCCCCTGGGACTGTCTAAGGTACACCAAAGGCCTCTCCAGCACCTAGCGCAGCCCAAGGCAGAGAAGGCATTGACCTTTTGTCATCTGATATAACCTGAAATTTATCCTGAAGAAATAAATTAGCTGTGTATCCAGTCCTTGTAGGCCACTTTTATAAGCTTACAGCAATACTACACAACTAATTGAAACTTCAGGGGGGATTTTGGCAGCTAAAACTTGATCAGAATGCTTTGATTAATACCCCATCTCCTGTCAAAAAGCCCCATGAAATCTGTAGTCACCACATCTGGTCAAGATGCACTTTGATTTTATGTTTTAATACAAAGATGACCTTACTGAAAGATAGCAAGCTGCAGAAGTACCTTCTGGATCACCATTATTTACTGTAGGTCCTCAAAGGTCCTCACTTCAAATGCAGAGTTGCCATAATCTTGCTTGGTCTAGGAGACCTAAGGATATCAAGACATATGGTAGTACAGCTGTAGGTATATGGCTACATAATTTCACATTAAATAGCCAATATACTGGCATGTGGCTATGAGATGAAATTGGATTTTGTGCAAATGTTTTCAGTCAGTGGGCCAGATCATCAGCTGGAGTAAACTGAGATATGTCAAGTTGTACCAGCAGAGGATGCAGCCAAGTAACATTTTGTCAGTGAGTCTATCATGGCGACCTCTTCATTGTTTCAACTGACTGCTTCAGTACCTACCATACAGGGCTGTGTCCCATGTATTTCAAGATAGGAGCTCAGGAGAAAACATTTGGTCTCTGAAAGCTAAAGTAGTCATGGTAAGTTTTTATTTAAAACATTCCTTCTGTCATCTTTATGTTTCAACATAAGGTTGAACAGGGATATTTCAAAAGATCTGCAAGGAAGGTGCAATTTGTCCTGCATGCCTGCAAGTTATTTGGCAAGCAGCTCATGTTCTTCATCAGTTATGGTTAAGGCTATGATTTAGTTAGGGAGATTGCGGAAGTCACTGAATCCATTATTTCAGCCTGTGATGGTCAGTGCCTCGCCATGGCGGCAGAACCCCCACAACTCCTGGCTGCAGCGGGTCCCTGGAGCTTCAGGCAGCAGGGGTACTGTGCAGCTCCCAGCCCCCACAGGCAGCAGGGGGCACCCCAAAGCTCCCAGGTGCCCTGGCTATGGGGGAACCCTGGAGATCCCAGCTGCTGCAAGCCCCCAAAGCTGCAAGTGGCAGGGGTACCCCGCAGCCCCCAGCTGCTGCAAATAGCTCCTAGCCCCTGCACAGCTGTCCTTCAGGCGGTGTTGGGACACACAGATCCCCATTTTGTCAAAGATACTTTTAGTAAAAGTCATGGACAAATCAGGGCTTCTGTGAATTTTTCTTTTTTCCCCCCGTGACATGTCCGTGACTTTTTAATAAAAATATCTGTAATAAAATCTAAGCCTTATCTATGGTTAAATAAAACAAGTTGTTTTGTGCAAACACTGCTGAACAGATTTAAAAGAATTTCTGAATCTCACCATTTTAAGTTTGTGCCTAGCTGGAGGAATATAATTAACAATTTCTAGTGTCAGAATTATCTTTCAGCACAAATGTCATCTTTAGTATATCATAATTCAGAGGCATTCATGACTGGAAAACAATCTATATCTTGGTAACATTAAATATTTTATTACCACTGTAGGATAGAATTCTTCCATTCTATGTTTGTGAGACACTCAAAAATCAATTCTGGAAAATTTAAGAGAGATAAGAACTTTGTTTACGGGAAAGGTATTTTTCAAGTCTTATGTCATGCAGTAACCTCACACTAATATAAAACAGTTTAACAGTTAGAAACATTCAAACGTAAGGAAAAATGTTTATGCTTGGTATTCGACATTGGGGTTAGCATGGGTGGCGATGCTGGTGAAAAGGGCAAGGAAAAGCTGAATGTGTGAGATATACTGAAGCACCAGTGTTCCAATGACCTGCATGCTGGGGGGCTGCTGACTTGGCCTCGGTTTACTCAAAATGCTAACAAACAAAAACAATCTATACTTTTCAAACTAAGTCTGGGATTTTCAAAGGAGTTAGAGGTGCTCATCCCATTGTGTTTACATTGGGATTTTGGCACCTCTCCTTTAGGCTATTATGAAAATCCCAGTTTCAACAAATATCTTCACTGGACCTGTAAAAATGTTCTATGCCCCAGCTCCATCAGTTAGCCAACATTATCCTGATGATTCAAAGGCCAAATTATGTTCTTGGATAGGCACACAAAACTTCTGATTGTTTAGATACGAATGGTATAAGAGCAAAATTTGGATTTTGATACTATGATTGGACAGTTAATTACTTTGGTTGTGGGTGATTTCCATTTCTATTATGTGGTGTTGCACAGAGAGGACAGTAATCTACCCTTTGCATATTATCAGGCCACCTTCCCTTTTGAAAAGGAAAAAAAAGTATGAAAGAGACCTATATTGTAAATAGTAAATACACCTTGAGAATTGCGGTCAGTCTCATTGGTGGGCAAATGAGAGATAATCAATACACATATTATCAAAAGTGATTTTTATCTATCAGACTAAATGTTGTCATATGGAGAGATGGTGTAAGTCACCGAGAAATGGGCAAGAATCTGTAGGACCACGGAATGGTATTGGATGATTGAAATGTATGCGAGAAGGAGTACTTGAGAAGCTTGCACAGGGAGGATAAAAAATGAACAGGTGACAGAGAATGCAATGTTACATGGCTAAATCAAGACCAGATCCTGCGTTCTTCATAGCTATCATCCCGAGGAGAAAATCTGTGTGGAGTGCACGTACATGCAATGAAACAGTAGGTGGGAATTCCCATGGACAGCCCTAATTCATCAATACCTCATTAAAGGGCTGTACAAAAAAAGGATACAACATTAAACACGATGATGCAAGCACTGAGGTTCTGTCCAGGTAATGAGAAGGAATCAGTTTGGACAGGTTCTGATCTTTTTTCTTTCCTATTACCATTTGTTCATCTCTAATTGAATCATTAATTCCCTTTTTCTCCAGGCAAAGAATTATTTGTCATTAAGATGAAATTCCTGCCCAAGACAATGTTGTCATGACCTTTAGAGAGGTGTCTTAAAAAGAGGATATGAAGTAATTGCAAACCTTTCAGAAAGTAATAATAGAAACATTAACAGTGATCTAGTTTATTCATACAAGTCCTTCCTTTAATTGTTCTTCTGAATACTCTTGGAAATTGTCCAACCAAAAGCTGAATTTAATACATACATTAGTTGCATCACTACGTTACAAACAGCATGGAAAAGATATGCAGCTTCTGACTTACTTCCACAATTTACACGTCCAATTAACATCCTTTAAATATGGTTGAACAAACCTGAATACACATGAGAAAGTCACAATTAAACCCAGTCTTCCCCCATGGAAGTTCATTTAAATCTCAAAGAGCCATTCTTCCCTATAGTTCATCTTTTATGTAGAAAGCATTGTCAAAAAATGGCTATTCCTGGCAAGACAGGAGTAGCTTTTAGCGTACCAGGAAGTTTTCCAGCCTCCTTTTCATTCAACCTTACGGGTCAGACTTAGGCTCACTGAGGTAATTACACCAGCACAAACTCCTATCACTCAGCCAGGATTTTTCCAACACAAGGGGTTGGGGTATAAGGGCTTGTCTACACTGGCACTTTACAGCACTGCAACTTTCTTGCTCAGGAGTGTTAAAAAAACATCCCCTTCCTGCTCCCCCGAGTGCAGCTAGTTTCAGTTCTATAAAGCACCAGTGTAGACAGTGCACCAGCGCTGGGAGCTATGCCCCTCGTGGAGGTGGTTTTTTAGAACCCTGGGAGAGCTCTGCTGAGACTACACATGCAATATTTACTGTTGTCAGTGTAGACTAGCCCTAAGAGTGGAGAGCACACAACTCACAAAATTACCTCTCCTCCCCCATCTCTACTCATGGCAGCAAGATTGTTTGAAGACTAAGAACCATTATTAAACTAGGGCAGGGGGGAGTGATCCTAACTGGAAGGCTCTCCAGTTAGCATTAACAGCTAAAGGTTTTTGCATGAGACACCTTCTTGCTTTCCAATCTTATTTAGCTTGATAAAATCACAATCTAATTCTTAGACTTTATCTTTTTATGTCTGACCAATTCTGACCTCTATGCCTTACTACTTATAATCCCTTACAATCTATTTTTCTCTAGTTAATAAACTTGTTTCATTGTTTTATCTAAACCAGCATGTTTGATTGAAGTGTTTGGGAAATCTCTACTTAAAGGGCTCATGTATACAATCATTGCCCTTTGATGGAATGATTAATTATTTGAGCTTGTATGGTCCACCAGGCTGCCGAACACACAAGACACAATTTGGGGGGGAGGGGGCAAGGCTGGGGCTCAGAAATTTGCAAGCATTGCCGTGTATGTAGTTCGTCAGTGGTTGGGAGAGCATCCATGTATCTAGCTGGGTGTGACTGTAGTGGCTGTGTGTGAGCAGAGCCCGGAGGGGTCTGTAGTTCACCAGCAAAGCGATGTAAAAGGTACCCTGAGCTGGAGAGTTAAGGGGACCCGGGAGTTCAAATGTCCAGCTTGCATCCTGGGGAATATCACACTAAAATTCACTTTGAAGGTACTACCCACTCTCTCCCTACTTATTCTCCCTCTGTGTGCATGACTCTCCATCTTCTCCATTCTGTCATTAGTCCCGATATCCCTTCCACCTACACATACTTTTTATCCATTTTTTCCAATGTCTGTCTCCACACTGCTTCCATACAACTCCCTCCTTGAGCTGATCTACAAGAGCACTTCCCTCACCGCAGTTAAAGCCTTCCAGAGATCATGATGCCTAGAAGACAGTTGATTAACAATGGCAAGGATATGGGGAATTAGGGATAGCCTATATGTGATAACATTCAATATTATCAAAAATAGTGTATTAACAGACATGCATAATCATCAAGGATTGCAAGTTCAGGGCAAGACAGTACCACTTTTTATGTTTGTACAGAGCCTAGCACATCATGGGCACAACCAGACCCAAATAATAATTCATAATGCTCAAACTTTTTTCTGACTGTCTTGTGCCTTGGACTAAGACAAGAAGTCATTTATTTTAGTTACATCCGGATATTAAACAGGATGACAGTAACTCTCTCGTTAAGTCATAGCTTTTAAAAATTAGAAGGACTTTTAAAAAAATACACAAATAGTGTCAAACTTAGGACTGTGGAAAGGGAAACAAACCCATTTTACAGATTTTGTTACCCTCCTGAGTGTCCAGGATGTATCAGACAGATGATGACATTTGTGTGGCTCAGTGGAGGTTTTCTAAAAGTATTTTGGGTTTCAGAAAGCAAACAGCTCAAGATTTCCTTGCACTTGTGGGTCTGGTCACAGATCAAAAGACAAGGCAAAGAGAGTCAAGTGGGACTAATGATTTAGTGGTTGCTCTTTCTGTGTGCTTATTTGAGACATCTTTAATGGCCTACTTTTCAGAGTGTGGGTGCCCAGTGCTTTCTGAAATTAAGGCCCCTTTAAGATGTGTCAAGTTGGGCACTGAAAAACAGAGGCTCCCAAAATGACTGGTCACATTTGAAAATCTTGGCCCAATCTAGCTAGGTTATGGGGCTGTTAAACTCCCTCTGTGAACAACTAGGTTCCTTAACTCCCCTTGAAGCCACTATTACAAAACAATAGAACTGACCACTCAAATTAAAAATGAGACACATTCCAGTCATTTACCAGGAATTGTTTTTACGAGCAGCTTTAGGGATGTGATAAATCCTCAGTCTATTGGCACATGAATTCATTCAAGATTTAAGTATCTGGATTCATCAAATATTGAACTCCTCCCAAACAGGAAATATTTAATTGGTGTATTAAAAATTTCATTAAAATAGAAAGTTTAAATTACGGAAACTGTCTATATACTATACATACTCCATCACCATCATAACACACATCCCATGTTCGGAGTGCTAAGCACTAATGGCTGCCATTGACTTGAAAAGGAGCCATAGGCATTCAGTACCTCTGACAATCAGGCCACGTGTGCAATAAATAATGAGGTGGGGGACTGTTCCTAAAAGCAGCCTATAATGATGCTTTTGGCAAGAAACTTTTAAACTCCTATCCCAACCAGTTTGAATTACTCCAGATGTCTGTTTTTGAGGGAGAATCTTTAAGAGTCTCCTGCCCCATTCCCTTTTCAGCAGATCAGGGCTGTGGTTGGCCTCTTCCTAACCTAGGCCTGCTCAGTTGTGCTAGGAAAACCTAGCCACAGCATGCTGCAACCCTGCCTCTCTTCTCTTCTCCCCCACCCCCATTATCATATTTATAGCAAGGTGAATCGCAGTGGTGAGTCTCCATCCAAGTTCTCAGGAAGAACAGCAGTACTACTTCATGAAAGAGGGGCTTTGGCTCAGGCTAGTCTGGTTGCAGCTCCTTGTGCTTTATCTCCCAGGTGTCTCTGGTACTGTCCGCAGGATGCTTAGGGGGCGGAGGTGGCATTTAAAGTGGAGAGAAACCACTTTTATTAGCAATACTGCCATAGCTCTGAAGAGCCTACTTTCCCTCTGGATGTAACTTCACCTCACTGCCCCAGCACAGGCCAGAGAACACAGGATGTGCGTGGAGCAATGTTCACTTTCCAACTCGGAGGGCAGCTTTGCTCTCTCCATGTGTCTGTCTTGTCCACTTAGACAATATTGTGTCTCATTGTTTCCTTGATCTTCTGTGTCCATCCATTTTCTCCATTCTTATACTTAGATTGTAAGCTCGTTGGGGCAGGGCCTGTCTTTTTGTTCTGGTTTGCACAGCACCTGGCACAATGGTGTCTTGGTACGTGACTAGGGCCCATAGGTGCTACAATAATAAGGATACAGCAGGAAAAGCGGTGAATCAACGAGTCCAGCTGACCTAGATATGCCACCATCCCTAGCCATTGCTACACACAGTGTGGCTGCAAACCTAGAAGAGTGGAGGCTATGGCCAAAGAAGTTGGACCTTCCTTCATGCCAGCCTTCATCTAAATCCATCTGCAGGTGTCTCAGAGCAGATGTCTCAGAGCATTTGATCTAGCTTGCTCAATTCATCAGAATTTGTTCAGAGAGTCAGAGTAGTTGCTTCCGATACATGAAAGACATAAGAGGTCCTTGGTGGTCAGCTGAGTAACTTCCATTGCTTGAACCTTTCTTATATATTGATGGAAGTAGCTATGCTTAGCCTGAGGTATCATATTAGCAAGAGTTATTGCTAATTAGCATGAGGTCATGATGCCACTGATTGTATATCCATAACCCAACAGGAATTAAAAAAAAACAGTAGCATGCAGCATCTGAAGATTATAAAAATTAAGGGATTTGTCAGATCCCTAAAGAAATTAGGTTCATAAAGCAAATAAAAGCATGCTTGGTTTTCCAAACCACAGATCCCTATACATAACCCCAGATGTCATGGAAATAAATGTTACACCTGGCTGAAAGGAATCTACTCAACTTGTCCCTTCAAAATTAAAAGTATCATGGGTGCAATGATAAATAACTAGATCTCAGCATGGAGGAATAGCTACTGACAGGAGGGAATGCTTGACAATGCCCTGCATGGTAAATCATTGTTATTCAAAGGAGTAAGACCTGTATATACGCACATGCCAAAAAGAACCCATTGTCTGTTAGGTGAGGGATCCAGATACTGCAAATGCAAACAGATATGGAAGTGCAGTCTCTTTCTGAGTGATATCCTCTACTTGAACTCCAGCATAGGTACCAAACAGGAAAGAGAAATTCAGAGCTAAATTCACTTCTCAGTTACACACACCCAATGCTACTGACTTCCCTTGAACTTCTTGGAAATCAATAGAAAAAACTGAGCTGGAATTTGTACTACAGTATTACAGAAGCTATTAAAACGATTACAAAAACTGTATTTTATCCTGTGGCTAAATAACTATGACATAACCTTGTAAGCATCTCTTCTGACTATTCAAATAATTGTAGAAGTTAACTTATTTTCTTCTCTCAGTCTAGCTTTTCGTTCCTACGTTATATTCCCAGGGACAGAATGAGATGTATGGCTGAACATATGGATACCAAGTGATCAGTTTTCCCTAACAGTTATGTCTGTGGAAAAGCAATGAAAATTTCTTCCCATCTCATGTAACATTTAACGATGCAAGAAGCATGCTTAATGACAGTGGGCAATAAAACTCTTCTATAAACCTTATAAGATCTTGAAGTTTGCATGCTAAGGGACTCACAGCACTTGTAATCATTATGATTACTTGGATTATAAGTGGAGCTGTGGGGAAAAAGGCAATTCTGTCTCAGAGGATTTAGATATTTCAAAATTTTATTTCATTCCAATTTGGAATACGGGACAGGCAGCAGCCTTCTGTTCCTGTCTTCTCTTCTGTATGGCTCTGACACCTCTTGTCTGTAATGACTACTGCGTACTTTGTATTTTATTAACAACCACCTCTTCCAGTCTTGTGCAGCAATTCTACTTACAGTGTCAATAGAGTCATGAGAGGGAAGATTCTCAATGCAGAGATCTCCCTTTACCCCGCTCTCTCTGTTCCCCCTACCCCTGCATTTCCTTTCTGTACTCCTTTGCTACTTTGCGGTCAACAGGCTAATTAGCTCATTTGATCTCCCCAGTCTATGCTGATCTAGTAATTAGCCCTCCTTCTTTCAGTCATGTCCTCACCAGGGGGAACTAACTGGATTTGCAGTGGCACTGCTGGTTCTCAGCATTCTGTCACAGAATGAACATTTTGAAATTCTTTACATCATGACAGTGAGGGTGGCCAGACCTAACCTAACATGGGGGATGTGTGCAAGTGCACGTTGGTGAATTTAGCCTGATTTCCAGGGCTAGCTCCAGGCACCAGCTTATCAAGTAGGTGCTTGGGGCGGCAACCCCGGAGCGGGGTGGCACTTTCAGGTATTCAGCGGCAATTTGGCGGAGGGTCCCTCACTCTGGCTCGGAGTGAAGGACCTCTTGCTGAATTGCCGCAGATCGTGACCGCGGCTTTTTTTTTGGCTGCTTGGGGCGGCAAAACCCCTGGAGCCGGCCCTGCTGATTTCTATGGCTGCAATTGCACCTATGGACCCTGGGTAAAGATGCCCCTGGCAAGGATTGAGGCAGACAAGCTGAAAGGAAACCAGGTAGGGTGGAAACTTTGAGTTCTGCTGCAAGGTAGTAAAAAAAATAAACATCTCTGCTAAATCTTTCAGTTTTGACAAATTAGAAAAATTTCTGACCAGCTCAAATAATAAGCAAACTCTTTATTATTGTGCACCTTTGCTAAATATTGCAATACCGTACATTGATGATCTTTGCTGTTCAAAGTACTTTAACAGGTATGCTTTACTCATTGAAGACAAACTTCATTCCCATAGGCATGCCGAAAAAGGACACTGCACATATTACTTATGGTAGTTGCTAATAGAGCAAGATGTATGTTTAAATATGTATTTACATCCTCTCCTTGTTGGGAAAGGTTAGCAATGGCTTTGGTAGCTAACCACATGCTCCCAATAAGTAGGTTATGTTATACCAATTACCAGCTGTTAATCTGATGCAGCCTTGCAGAATTAGATCTCCACATCACTGTTATAAATGAGGCTTCAGTTAAGCAAGGTTCCTGAGCGCATGCCAAACTTTAACCATGTGAATAGTCCCACTGAAATCAGTGGATAGCACTTCCCCAGGTGGGCTGCCAAGGAGCAGAAACAGATATAGCCTCATAATTCAACAAGGGCACTATACTAAAGTGCTGAAAGTTCTCCAAAATACAGATTTCATTTATCTAATATTATGATTTTCAAGATTATAGGCAATGAGAAAAGTTTGAGATACTACTTTGATCAAAGCTTGTTTGGGTCTGGTCTGTATTCCCATGACCAATTTCAGAAGGACATGAGCTACACCCTAGTAATCATAAAAAGTCAAATCTGAACTAGCAGAAGGTTGCAGGATTTTAGTTCATACTGTTACATCTGCCTTTATCTAATTACAGAAGACAAAAAACATGCAACCACTTCATGTTAACTGAAGTCCAGTACTACTGGATTATCATTAAACTGTTGAAATGTGTAGATAATTTAAGGTTTAACAATTGTAGAAGTCAGGGTAGATTGCTTCAATGCACTGGAGAGATGAAAGGATGATTCTCCCTCCTCTCCATCTGTCAGAATTAACTGTCCTTAAATCCATAAGGCTTATTTATCATACATCTGTTCCTTGCTCTTTGTATTGTCCCTTCTCCTTACCATTACACTTGATGATCATAGAATTGTAGGACTGGAAGGGACGTTGAGAGGTCATCTAGTCCAGCCCCTGCATTTGTGGCAGGACTAAGTATTATCTAGACTATCCTTGACAGGCCTTTTTGTCACCTGCTCTTAAAAAATCTCCAATGATGGCAATCTCCAATGACAGCAATTCCTCCAGGGGCAATTTATTCCTGTGTTTAACCACCCTGACAGTTAGGAAGTTTTTCCTAAAGTCCAAACTAAACTGTCCTTGCTGCAATTTAAGCCCATTGCTTCTTTTCCTATCCTCAGAGGTTAAGAATAATTTCTCCTCCTTGTGACAACATTTTATGCCCTTGAAAACTGTTATGTCCCCTCTCAGTCTTCTCTTCTCCAGACTAAACAAACCCAACTTTTTTTTAATCTTGCCTCACAGGTCATGTTTTTAGACTTTTAATCATTTTTGTTGCTCTTCTCTGGCCTTTCTCCAATTTCTCCACATCTTTCCTGAAATGTGGCACCAAAAACTGGACACAATACTCCAGTTGAGCCCCAATTAGCGTGGAGTACAGTAGAAGAATTACTCCTCATGTATTGCATAAAACACCCCTAATACTTCCCAGACTGCTTTTTTTTTTTGCGCAATAGTGTTGACTCCTATTTAGATTGTGATCCACTATGACCCCCAGATCTTTCTGCAGTACTCCTTCCTAGGCAGTTATTTCCAGTTTTGTATGTGTGCAACTGATTGTTCCTTCTTAAGTGAAGTATGTTGCATTTGTCCTTATTGAATTTCATCCTATTTACCTCAGACCATTTCTCCAGATCATTTTAAATTTTAATCCTAACCTCCAAAGCACTTGTTACCCCTCCCAGCTTGGTATCAGCTGCAAGCTTTATATGACATATAAGATTGCTTCTTCAGGGACTTTGTATTTAGTGTTTCAAGACATCTAGCCTCAATCACTTCATAAAAGTGCTACTTAGTCCTTGCTGAGAAGAGTGACCAGCCCCTTTTTGTTAGTGTTAGATGCTATGGGTCAAATCTTGCTCTCAGTATAGGCCTTTCCAGCCATCCTCTGTTCTTCCCCATGCAAAATTTGTCCTCTGGCTAGAAGATGCCTAGTAAAGTTTCCAAATCTTGGGTGACCGAGAAGGGACAGATAGCATAAGTCAGAAAATAGAAGTGTGATACCATAGTGTGTAGGAATAGAGTAGTATCCTTTTAAATAGTTTGTGAGCCTGTAAGGGTGCCTGCTGTGTTCTATTTTTTTAGAAGCCACCAGAATTCAGCCCCATTAGCAGTATGCATGTAGCTAGGCCTGACATATTTGAATATGTTGGGTCCCAAATAACTGTTTACTCCGTCTCCATGTGGTCTCTCATAGTGTTATCATTATGTAAAGAAGTAAAAGACGCACCGAAAGAGATTGCAGGGGGAAAAGTCAAGCAAGACAGAAGAAATATGGAATAGGGAAAGTCCTTAATACAAAGAAGGGTGATATGCAGAGTGAAAGAAAAAAAAGAGGGAAGAGAAAGCACAAGAAGTGAAGGCAGGTATGTTCCAAATCCTACCTCAAAGAAGCTATACTGATTTATACCAGCAGGAGAGCTGGCCCAACATCTGTCAAACGGAAGTGACAATACTCCTACCTTCTGTCTGTCTTGTTTCTGTATTAACTCCATACGGGCATAGGTCGGACTTTGCTATGTATTTACGCAGAGCCTAGAAGAATGGGGACCCTAGTTTCATTTGGGGCTCCTAACCAACTATGGTAATACAAATACATAAAATAGGTAAGGGGGATGAAAAAGTGGAATGAAGGCAGGAAGGAAAAGAAGGTACAGCAAAAAACAAGGGAGATGCAGGTTACAGTAAAATACAGCACACCGTAAACAAAGCGCAACTGTCTTTGTTGTATTCCTTTAAATGCCCAGGGGCACGGCTTGGGGCTGTGAAAGCACAAATTTTTTCACGTTGGCTAATAAGCTTAGTCCTAAGGCTAAAAGGTGCCAAATATGCTTTTCAAGCCTAGACCTTAACCCCAACCTAATAAAAATGTGTCTGACTTTAAAAAACATATTCGGAGATGATTTATTGTTGCATAGACAAAAACATTACTAACTTTTTTCTGAAAAAATTGGAGCCTGTTTGCCCTTCACTCTTGGAACTCCTGGATTGCACCAGATCATCCTGAAGCAGTTCTGCAATTCTCTAACAGTTCTACAGATGCACACTCTTAGCTCCTAGTGCTGGATTTTTTCCACCCCATGTACATTTGAGCTAACCCTTGAGTTCATTCATGAAGTTGGCTTGATGTGTTGTGTTAGAACTGATGCAACCTTGAAATTGGTCCAAATGTACTGTAGACCATTTTCTGTTAACTCATCCAGAATACCATCATGTACAAACTGTGATTTGCCAAGTGTTTTCCAGTACTGCATGAATTGTTATGCTGCAATTCAATTTCAAAGCTGGGTAATAAATGTAGCAGTCTGCTAGTAACAGAGGCAATCTGTTACAATGAGCTTAAAAATATCTGCTTCAGTCTTTTGCTAAGGACACTCAGGGGATTTCAAATGCTTGAAATGGGTTTTTTTTTAAATTGTTCTTTACTATCATCTGCATTTATTGCTGATATCATGAGCTGCTATAATAATTTCCATCTTTTCATTCATACCCAGCTAAAATACACCATATAATCATCTTCTCATCTAGGAAAATGAAAAAAAAGAGTCAAAGTTCCTTCCAATCTCACATGAACCTGGAAATCTAAGTAAGAAATATATTATACAACATGCATGATAAATTACATATACATTTTCAAACTTCATGATATTTATTCTTGTGAGTACATCTAACGTAATGTACAGTGATTATTTGTTAAGTCTTGATAGCATACTTGGCTCTGCGAAGCATACAAATAAAGACATTCTCCTTGTCTCAAGGCTCTTAGAGTGCAATAAACACAATCTTGCTGTAATAGACAATGTTGTGTACGTCATGGTTTCAGTTTAGACATGAATGATACTATTCCTGTATGAATTTAAACCTATATAGTTATTTCTGTGTGTCTTGAATCCTTCAAAAAGCTGCAGTAGGGGCCAGATCTAAGTCACAGAAATGTAGGGTTGAAAGAGACCTTGAGAGGTCATCTACTCCATCCCCCTGCGCTGAGGTAAGACCAAGTATAGTTAGACTGTCCCTGCAAGTCAGACAAGCACTTGTCTCTTAAAAACGTCCAGTGATGGGGATTCCACAA
The DNA here is from genome assembly GCF_003597395.2 of Chelonoidis abingdonii. Lineage (NCBI taxonomy): Eukaryota > Metazoa > Chordata > Testudines > Testudinidae > Chelonoidis > Chelonoidis abingdonii. The sequence goes on along the minus strand of NC_133776.1, from coordinate 96,875,268 downwards.
CCTTCCTTGGTAATCTGTTCCAATACTTAAACGTCCGTAAAGTTAGCAAGTTTTTCTAATTTTTAACTTAAATTCCTTTGCTACAAATTAAGCAAAGCTGGAGGGAGGGGATGTGACAGGGCTCAGGAGTGGCATGGAGGGAGCTAGCTGGTGACTGCTGCTGTCTCAACAAGCAGGCTTCAAAGGTGGTGAGTGCTGATCTACTTAAAAGGACAACGTCTCACACACACACACACACACACACACACACACACTCTGTCTGTCTCGCTCACCTCCCAACACATACTTGTATTATTGTTGTTAGCTCTTGATACTTCTTTCAAAGTGGGTTATTTTAGTTTCTTGATTGGACTATGCATTTCCCAGTTTATTTCTCTTACACTTAAATTTAATTCTTTCAGTAGTGAGTTCTAAAATGCCTAACTTGTCCTGGCTGGAGTAATTATGTGTATGGTAACTTTAAAAAAAAATCTAGATTTTGTTTCTACTGATGGTGCACATCCCCTAACATACAAAATTTATTCTGCACATGGATGGAAAAAATTAGAGGGAACATTGATTACTTCCCCCATATTTTATGTATAACACTCCTGTTAGTACACCTCATATTTACTATAATCTTTTTCACAACAGTTCATGTTCAATTGGTGATCCATTATAAGCCCCAGATCCTTTTCTGCAGTACCATTACGGAGCCAATTATTCCTCATTTTGTATTTGTGCATTTGATTTTCCCTTCCTAAGTGTAGTACTTTGCACTTGTCTTTATCTAATAAGATAAGATTCATTTCAGACCAATTCTCTAGATCTTTTGAGTTCTACTTCTGTCCTCCAAAGTGATAGCAACTCCTCACAGCTTGATGTCCACAAATTTCATAAGCTCTCCCTCCATCCTATTAGCCAAGTCAGTAATGAAAACATGGACCAGTATTGCACCCCGGAGACACTGTTGCAAGACCTCACTAGATACACCTGCCCAGTTTGGAAACCATATTTAAAGAGTAGCTATCAATGGTTCACTGTCAATCAGTCATGCACCCACCTTATAGTAATTTCATCTATACCACATTTCCCTCGTTTATGAGAACATTGTAGGGGACTGTCAAAGCCTTGCTAAAATCCAGATATACAAATCAACAGCTACTCCTCATCCAGTAGGCCAGTAACCCTGTCAAAGAAGGAAATCAGATCCCACTGAAGTCAAGGGAAAGACTCATCAACTTTAATGAGATTTGGATCAGTCCTAAAGTATCTAAAGCATTTTTTTCAGATTCATTCATTCCATTCTTCTTAATCTTTTTCCCATAAAAACTCACTCTGCTTGGTCATCAGATTGATTTCCACTATATTTCTCAGTCCAACTGGAAGCTCTGTTGTAGAAAGTCAGTTAGATTTTGTTTCTAGATCAAATGGTTAATTAGTAGCTTAAAGGTATATTCTTCTGTGTATTTCAGTACAATTTTCCATTAACAATAGCAGGAGTGTTTCATGAGCATTGAATGAAGAATAGTGGTTCTGATAAAACTCTCCTTTCCCATAAGGATTTCAAATGCCATATCTTTATGACAAGGCCCAATCAAGACAATGCAACTGGACCCTGGGTAGATGCACTGAGCAAAGAATCCTCCCTGCAGTCAGTGGACCCTATTGACTGGAGTAGTCCTTAAACTCCCCTTCAATTTTTTCCAGCCATTGTACAGTATACTCTCTCTGTCTCACTGCCAGGGAAGACTTCTGCCCAGAGGATTTGCCCCACATTGCTCTGCAAATATTAATTAACCCAGGCTCACATCCCCATTGTGAAGCAGATATCATTACACCCATATCAGAGATGTCTAAACCAAGTCAGCGAGGTTAAGGTCCAGATCTTCTAAGGTTGCCTAACTCCACTGAAATCAATGGGAATTAGGCACCTTTGAAAAATCTGGGCCTGTGTGACTTGCGCAGTGTTGCATGCATCACAATCAGTAGCAAAGCCAGGAAGACAGAAGGTTCTTCCAGTTCTTGGTTCAAAACATGAGACACCACTCCCTTCTAAATGTGTCACTTAATGCTTACAGAGGTTTGTGTACAGTTTTTTATTAAGATACGGGTTATTGTGTTCTGTCTTTTCAAAAAATAAGTGTCCTATAATCTTTGCAGTGAAGGACTGTTAATTACTAGAATAGTTGGCACATTTGCTATGTGTATTTTCATTGCAGACTATATCTCCAAACTGTACAGATTACCATAGTGTGGGCAGGGAAAGAAACCCATGCAGTTTATGCAGGGTAGAAGAGAGAAAGCCAGGGGTAGCAACTGTGCAGAAGTTACTGCAAGGATGGCAGGGGATTAATACTCTTTCTGAATGTGAAAGCAAGATAAAACTTTCCCTCCAATGCTTACATTCAGGTGGGATTACTGTATAGGTTTGATTCAGTCTTTGTTTTGAGTGACAAAATCAACATGGTCTGTAACAGTGGAGCAGCCATAGGACATATGGCAATCAGTTGATCTCTTTGCTTTCTGACAATAGGATTGCTGGGCCTCACACTGCTAAGTAGTAAGATTTCAAATGCCTCTTTAGACTACAAAGCTTCTCTTTTCTGACCACACTTTTAATTTACCTTTCACCATTGTGTATGACTCAGATGACAAAACTGAAATGTCTTTGAGCAAGTGGGTTAAAGGACAATCAGGAGTTGGGGGTGAATGGGATATTGTGAAGAGTGAGACTAGACAGAGGTTACATTCGCCAAAAGAACTAAGAAGGGCACCAAGGAGGCAGTACTTGTGTGGAGCACTCAGACTAAGCAGCAGCAAACCAAGCGGGTGCTAGGCCACATTCTCTGCTGGTGTAAATCAGCTCTGAAAGCAACAGAGCTGTTACAAAAGCTGAGGATCTGGGCTTCTCACTTGAATGAGAATAGTACCCCCAACAACTGCATGAAATAACTCACCCCTGCATGGAACTGGGGAGCAAGTTGTCCCTGTGGCATCCCCCTGTCCTCCTCTGATCCCAGTAGGACATCCAGGCTTCATGAGACAGGCAGCCAATTGGGTAGTGCCAGAGGGAAGCAAACATCCTTCTCTGGACACCAGGCTGTGTTTTATTAAGCAGATGTCATTTTAAGGGGATCCCTACAAGGAATGCCACCAGAGGCAGTTCCACTGGAACTGTGATGCCAGAGACAAGGACCAGTGCCTACCAATGGCTACTGTGAGGCCCATTGGTGCCAGCTGGCACAGGGTTCACAGTTCTATAACACCTACCCCTAACAGGCCTGACAAACTCACTACACCTAGCATAACCACTTTCTTGGTATTTGTCCATAAATTAGGTTATGTGAGGTATAGGTGCCGATGGGGAAAAATTGGTGGCTACTCTACACTCATCAGCAGCCAAGCTCCCTGCCTCGCCCCTCCCACCCCAGCTCATCTCCACCTCCTCCCCTGAGCACGCCATCCCCGCTTCTCCTCCCAGTCCTTGCATAACACATTGTGGGAGGGAAAGGGGAGGAGTGGGAATGTGGTGTGCTCAGGGGAGTAGGTGGGGAAGAGTCGGGGTGGAGATTTGGGGGAGTCCAATAGGGTCAGAGAGGGAGCAGAAACTTAGGGGAAGGGGTTGAATGGGGGTGGGGCCTGGGTGGGAGGGGGCAGGGCAGGGTGGCGTTGAGGCGGGGCCAGGGGGCATGTGCACTCACCAGCACCAGGAGAAGTTGGCGCCTATGATGTGAGGTCTCTAATAAAAGCTTATGTCACACTGATCCTCAGTCATGGTGAGATGTATGCACAGATGATATTTAAAGAGTTCCGAATATGTACTGAAAATATATTTTAAAGTCTGTGTCCGAGGCAGAGCTGCCAACAGATTTTGAGTCTGACAAAGGATGTTGATTCACCTGTACCTCTGTCTGGCATGTAGATTAAACATTGTGAGCCAACACACTTGAAGCCCTATTTACATATGGAGTCAACAGGAAAGGCACACAAAGGCGGGGGGAACAACCCATGGGGTTAGCCTGGCCATGTACAGAGACAATGAACTTTGGGAGTACAAATAGAAGGCAAGCAGATGCCCCTTTATCCTGCACCGAGGATGTACATGGACCGTGCATTTACATTCATTAAAACGGGCTCCCAACCAACCTTGGTTGCATGTGCTGCAAAGGACATTTGTGATCAGAAGCTTCTTTAGACAGATGGTTAGCCTGTTAAAGTCAAGTTCTAGGAATTGTGTTACGATTTTGTTTTATATATAGAATCATACAATATCAGGATTGGAAGGAACCTGAGGAGGTCATCTAGTCCAACCCCCTGCTCAAAGCAGGACCAATTCCCAACTAAATCATCCCAACCAGGGCTTTGTCAAGCCTAACCTTAAAAACCTGTAAGGAAGGAGATGCCACCACCTCCCTAGGTAATTCATTCCAGTGCTTCACCACCCTCCTAGTAAAAACATTTTTCCTAATATCCAACCAAAACCTTTTCTGCAGTACTGCTGCCTAGTCATTCGGTTCCTAGACTGTAGCAGTGCATGGGATTCTTCCATCCTAAGTGCAGGACTCTGCACTTGTCCTTGTTGAAGCTCAGGTTTCTTTCGGCCCAATCCTCTAATTTGTCTAAGTCACTCTGAATCCTATCCCTACCCTCCAGCGTATCTACCACTCTTCCAAGTTTAGTGTCATCAGCAAACCCACTGAGGGTGCAGTCTACACCATCCTCCAGATCATTAAAGATGATATTGAACAAAACTGGCCCCAGGACGACACCTTGGGGCACACCGCTTGATACTGGCTGCCAACTAGAATGGAGCCATTCGATCACTACTCTTGAGACCGATGTCTGCCAGCTTTCTATCACCCTTATAGCTCCATTCATCAGCCACTACTTCTTTAACTTGCCATTAAGAATACTGTGGAAACCTATCAAAAGCTTTGTAAAGTCAAGAATAACAACACTCACTGGCTTTTCCCCTCATCCACATGGCCAGGTACCTCCTTCATAGAGCAATTAGGTTAGGTCAGCTGCATGATTGCCCTTGGTGCAATCCCCATACCATGACTGTTCCTGATCACTTTCTTCTCCTCGTAAGTTCTTCAGAATTTGATCCTTGGGACCGCTCCATGATATTTCCAGGACTGAGGTGAGGCTGAACTGCCTGTAGTTCCCCAGATCCTCGTCTCCTTTTTTAAAGATGGGCACTACATTAGCCTTTTCCCAGTTATCTGGGACCTCCCCTAATCGCTTTTCAAAGATAATGGCCAATGGCTCTGCAATCACATCTGCCAACTGCTTTAGCACCTGTGGATGCAGCACATCCGGCCCCATGGATTTGTGCTCAACCAGCTTTTCTACATAGTCCCGAACCACTTTCTCCACAGAGGGCTGGTCACCTCCTCCCCATGCTGTGTTGCCCAGTGCAGCAGCCTGAGACCTGACCTTGTTTGTGAAGAGAGGCAAAAAAAGCATTGAGTACATTAGCTTTTTCCACATCCTCTGTCACTAGGTTGCCTCCGTCATTCAGTAAGGGGCCCACACTTTCATTGACTTTCTTCTTGTTGCTAAGATACCTGAAGAAACCCTTCTTGTTACTCTTAACATCTCGTTGGCTGCAACTCCAAGTGTTATTTGACCTTCCTGATTTCATGCCTGAGCAATTTTTTATAGTCCTCCCTGGTCATTTGCCCAATCTTCCACTTCTTGTAATCTTTTGTAATCTTTTAGCAAGGATTTCACTATTAAGCCAACCCTTCTGCTTCCAGTATCCTTACTTGCTGTCTCTTAAATCTTAATATTTGATAATAAACTCATGATTGTTTCCACTACAAATATAACTCAGTGCTTTGATATCGTACAAGGAGCTGAATCATTCAAGCTGGTGTATGCCCTGTCCCTTTGGGGACAGCAGACCTGACATTTCTGGGTGTTCTCTGGATAAGGGGCTATAGGAGGAATGCTTCAAAGGAGCTTGGGGACTGCTCCAATTGTTAACCTTCATGCCCAGAGGAGACTGTTTGGGTGGTTAGAGGCTGGAGGTGTCAGGGAGCTGTTAAGCATAAGCAATTCCCCCTCTATCTTAAGGCTGGGGGTAGGAAGGAGAAAAGGTGACTCAGAATCCCAGGCATCTTGAGAACTATCACGATGTCCTGCTGCAGAAGCCTGCAAGATTCATCCTCAAGCCCCAGGGTTTTTGCAAGGGAGGCAGAAAACCCTGCCCAGTTGACAACTATATGGAGGAATCTTAGAGATTTCCTTAGCCTCTCCCTGCGAAAGGGGGTAATCCATCCATCTGTTCTTATAAGGACCAGGAGAATGCAATAAAGGTTCTAATTAGAGCTGGTGGGAGAAAATGTTTCTTGTTCCCATGAAAAAAGCAATTAAAAATAAAATAATTTTTCCTTTTAATCTTTCTTCAAAAGTTCAGGTTTTCATAAACAAAACTGAAAACCTTCAAACCAAAGATTTATGTACTAAATTGTTTGATTTTCTGTCTCTGGTTTTGGAGTCACCTTAGTCACTCATGGTCCCTCGGACAGCACTTACTGACAGACAGGATAATTGTGGTAGGGCAGAGGTATATACCCCTTGGATGCCCTGCCAAAGTGGTGGCTCCCACCTGCCTCCTGGAAAAGCGGCTGGGTGCGAGAACCCAGACACTCAGCAAGGAGCTCAGCTGCAGGTCCAAATGAAGGCAGGCTCAGGGGAATCAGCTGAGTCAAGTGGAACCAGCTAGGAGGAGATATAAGCCCAGGGAAAGGCTTAGACAGGCTAGGCTAGCCAGGGGGAGAAGAGAGGGGGACTGCAGCTCTGTCTCTACTGGCTGCAGGAAGCCTCAAGGATGAGAAGACCCAGGGAAGGGTCAGTGCGGGTATTGGGCGAATTGGGATTGCACTAAGCATTGTAAATAAAGAGACATGAGTGAAACACCTGAAAGAGACATTGGAACTCTTGTCTTTGACCAGCCTAAGCACAGAGAATGGGGATGAGAGGGAGGGAACCTGTGCAGACTCTGTGATAACAATATATACAGAGCACCTCTCATCCCAAAGAATCCTAAGGCATTGTAGTTTGCCCTCAGTTGTACACATCCATCCCATTAATTTAAAGGATGTAACTGAGGGCAGAAACTAGTTGTGTGTATTCTTGACCCCTCAGGAGTGCATTCATTTTAGATGAAACATGATAGTCCATTAACAGTGCACAGCCTGACTGAACTGCACCTGTACCTTTAAATAAAAAAAAACAGCAAGGAATATACTGCTACAGTCTGCAACAGAAGAGTTCTCATGTATTGTAGACATGCTGTTGTCGTCCAGCAAGGTCAGAGATCACCAGTAGAAGCTATTTGAAAAGAAGAAAAAAAAAATAGCTTCTCTAATTAGGAGATCCAGGCAAAGGAAAGTGAAGGATATGAAAGGAGCGGAGAGCAGTGTAATTAAGAAGATGATAAACAGGGTAACAGATTTTTTTAATCACATAGCAGTGTGCACATTGCCTTCATTTGATCCTTATATTGAAACCAAAGGATCTAAATTCCGCATGAATATTTAGGATTGAGGTGGGTGGAAAAAATGGAATTTTTATTCCAATTTGGAATAAAAACAAAATTTCAAAATTTTCCATGGAATGAAAATTCAAAAAAAAAAAAAAGATTTGGAACTCAAAATGTTTCATTTCAATATCAAATTGTTCCATATTGATGATGGAAAAATATTTTGCTGTGATAAGGTAAAAAGTTCTGTTTTGATATCATCAGAATATATTTAATATGTAAATATAATGTAATATTAAAATCAAAATCAAAAGTTTCAACATTTTGGAAATAAACAGTCTAAATGAATCACTAACTATTTTACTGAAGAGTTCATTGAGACCTACATATTTCTATAAAATGTAGAGTTTTCAGTGAAATTACATTTGCTGATGGAAAATCGTTCAGTAAATTTTTTTCAATCAGCTCTAATTTAGGATAAGATTGTGCCACACTTACTCACAAGGAGTATAACCATATTCTGCCAATAGTCACAGTGAAATCAATGGGGCTTTCCATGGAGTCAGGTGCCACTCAATATGAGCAAAGATGCAGAATCTGACACTACATGCAAAATCATGTAGTTAACATATTTAAAGCCACATTTTCAATCTGTAAAGATGGCAGCTATTAGGGAAAGGTGCACTGGATCTACAGAGAGACACCAGTCAGATTTCTCTTCACCCAAGGTAAGCTTTGGCAGTAATTAAGCTTGTGTTTATAGATCTTGCTCATTTGAATGTCTTGTCAAAAGTGCTCTGACTGTGCTACAGTCTATTTGTATGGGATAAAGACCTTCTTTCCAGATGGCAACTCATTTCCAAACGTATGCAGTGCATATGCATATGGTAGTACCATCACAAAGATGATTTTCCAAGACTTTAGAGCATTATGACAAAATAAGCTCTTATGTCACATGTTATTAAGAAAACCCACTTTAACCCTTAGCATCCTAAAGATGCATGAGGTACTGTCTCTGACCAAAACCTTATTTAAAATGTGCTATTACTCATATCATGCACCTGGAAACAGCCATATGGTGCAGTTTGCAGGCAGGAATCTATTATTTTTTTTTAACTTTTTTTTTGTAGTAACCCTGACATTTAATTTAGGTTAAGATCCCAGGAAATGAGTCCCTCACAAAATACTACTCTTCTTGCTGCGCTCGCCCCATACAGCAACCATTTTTGGTATTTCTGCAGCAGCCAGAGATATTAAGTGACTTAAAAAATGGCAAAACAGCCAATTAATTGCAAATTCAGGATTAGAATCCATGTTTCTTGACTCCCAATGCCTCAGTCTAACCAGTCAATGTTGTTGGATTCTCACACACACACACACACACTTACTTTGATGATATGAAGTACAACAAGGCAGGGAGTCCCACACACATGGCAAGGAAGAAACTGACATTGTGCCCCAAGGAAGGCAAAAGACCTTGCAGTCACTGAGATGGCAAGGAGAACAGTTTCCTGCCTGTTTGGCTCACAGTGCTCCATTAATTACATTTACAGCTAGTGATTAGAAGAAGTTATCTGGTGAGTGATCTGAAACTGAAATGGCAGCTGGCACCTGATTCTCCTGAGCATAGGATGTAAATCAAGGGCACGAAAAGTCAAGAGGCCAGATAGATGTGATCTCAATATTAGGGTCCGAGGCTGTATTTCCAGCTTCGAATTCTGGCTGATGTAGGCATTAAGAGTTGGCTGGGACAAATCCTGCTGTGTAAGTTCATTTTTCCTTGTGCCAATAGGAACTCAACAATACTGAATATATAATATATTGTCAAAACAAAAGAGCAAGCAACTCACATCTTGTGCATCTTCAAAAATGAGCTCCCTTATACAATTCCAGATTCCATCTCTCCCTGCAAATTACCCTTATTCCTACTGAATGGGTCGAGAGGAGACCCCCCAAACACTAAAGGTCCTCAGTGTGGAGAATGATTGTCCACTACCTGGCATCCATGCAAATAGCTGCAAAAAAACTGAGCTGGTAGTATTTTACAGTCTTTTTGCATTGGTATAAATGACTCCAGAAGGTGTAAGGCAGTAGAGAAGACAACCTGTGTATTCCTTTTCTCTCTTTGTAAACTGTCTTGCATAGAGTACAAAGATTTAACAGGAATGGTCAGAGCCAGCAAAAATACTGTTTTTTGCACATTCATTCAAATTCTAAATAGCTGATTTTTTGAACTGCCTCTAGTCTGAGTGCTCCTTTATATTCGTTGTTCAAACATTCATGATAACAGTATTTTGCATGCACAAATGTTTGGGGAATGATTGTTTGCCCAACAGACATAGACAAGGGAGACAGTGATGTCTTGTGACTAGCACACCCAGCTATAAATCTGGAGACTGGGGTTCTAATCCTGAGTCAGTCTCCTTGAGTAAATCACGTCACCAGTCTGTTTAGATAGTCCCTACCTTGAAAAGTTTACTGTCTGACTAAGTTTGTTCAGTACCTAACACATTGGAGTAATGTTACCTGTTCCATTTGTGCATTTACATTGTTGATGTTTGATATCAAATACATGCATAAAAGAAAAAATACTCCAGAGCAAAATCCTGACTCCATCCACTTTTTAAAATGTGGAGTACTTCACATAATTGTTCAAATTCTAGATATAAAATTATGACAAAGATTCATTGTAAGATCTTTGCAGATTCCTTTTTATTATTTTTCTGTTTCCCGACTTCCTATAATTGCTACTCTGTGTTGTTGCCAACAAAACATGGAAAGATAATGTATACTGAAGTGCCTTAGACAGAATTATACAATGAAATACATGAGACAAAGTTGATTAGTAGGGGGAAAAAGTCAAATATATGCTAACAACTTTGTTTAGATGGTTATTTCCATCCTCTTTTGGATTACTTTAAATCTATTGCACCTGTTTAGGTTATCCCTCCACACCTTTTTGGGGGGCAGGTTGTGCATTTGTATACACAACTTCAGTTGACTTCAACAGGTTTTCCATACATTGAGAGCAACAGCACAGGTTGCAATAAGGACAAGTTTGGAGGGGGCACCAGGAACTTAGTCTGCATACACATGGCTGGAATACTAGCTGAAGTTGCAGCACCTCTGTAAATAGTTCTCTTAATTAACAAGTTTAGTTTTACAAACATGAAGTCCTTTCACACCCAGCCCATGGTACATGAAACTTTCATCACCTCACAAGATCAGACTCTATGGTCCAAATGGCACCTGCTGTAGATCTACTGACGTCACTGACTTTATTCCAGCTGAGGGCCAGGCCCTGTATGTGTACTGTGATGACAGTAGCTAGAAAAAAAAGCCAATAAATTAAATATCCTGGATGTGATTGGTGAACTAATCCAGGCAGATAAACACTGCAGTTAAAACTAAAAAGCACAGTTCAGTTTAGGCTGTAACTTACTTGTAAATTTTAAGTATCTGCTCTTATAATGTCCCCATAACCTCACGTATGCCCTCACTCATTATGAAGATCAATAGACGCAAAGTAGTATCTTGCTTCTTGAGGATATTAAGTTCCCCCTCATCTCTTTTTTCTTTTTAATTGCACCCATTCACTTATTTTATCTGACAGTCACCTTATGAGAACTGCAAGGGAGGGCAGTATTCAGGTAACTCTCTCTAATTAGGTCACATCATGAAAGTTTAATGGCGTGAAATCACAGGAACTCTAAGTTTTGATATGCCAGCTAACAGCAAATGATGAGTTGTCTAACATAATCAGGCAAGTCAATTACAAGAGTTATCAGCAGAGCCCAGCAGGATAAGTGGTGTGTGCTCATTACATAGCTGATAGATTTGCACTACAGGAAGAGTAAGATCCACATGCATGACGCCACATTGATTTTCTCTAAGTTTTCCAAGCAGCATGTACCATGGTGACTAAGAGCTGATCAAAACTTCTCAAGTGGTTTTTTCTCCCAATAAAACATTGTGGTTTGTCAAAACTGACTTCCCCAACCCCACAAGAAAAATGGCAATTTTGAGGATATTTTCCAATTATGATAAAATTCTAAACAAAACATTTTGAAACTATACTTCAAAATAGAAATGGTTCAACTGAAAATTGACATTTATTCTTTTGACATTCCAAATCTAATTGTTGTGGAATTTTTCATTCCTTGAAAATTTGATATTTTGCCTTTTTATCCCCTTTTGGAATTAAAACAAGTGTTGAAATATCAGAGCTTCACAATGGCTGACAATTCAGTTTTCCAATCAGCTCTAGTGATTAATATCGGTCTTAGAGAATACACAAGCAGATATAGCCCTACTGTTTGCTAGGAATGATTGTTTCTTCAGCACAATGGGAACTAACCCAAGAGGGGGGTCCAGGAAAATGGTGAAAACACAAACTCCAGGAAGAACCCTGTGTGGAAATATCCTTGTTTCTGACATGCCGAACAGGTCCATTGGTCTAGATCCCCAGTGCTTGAAACTAGATGATAGATTATAGCAGTACGATATTGAAGAGTGGAGGAGAAGCTCCTTTCTTCATGTGGGTCTTGCTTATATAGTGACTGGGATCCACCATAAATCTTTATACACTCAGCCTCCTCTGTTCATATCCAGCATCCTCACCTTCATAATACTAAGGTATCTTTCCCTGATAGACTATCATATTAATCCCTATTGATTTATTACCATATTGTTAAAGCAAATTTGTGATTTGATGTCTGCCAACAATCCTATTTAAAATATCCAAGCTTGTTATTAGTTCAGTATTCCTGAAGTTGCCTAATTTCATTTTATACCAACTTTTCTCTTAAGCAAGCTATTCCAAGTTCCCCAAAATCTAAGGTGACCATTGGGCCACTTTATCTATGCTAAAGGTCATAGGTCTATGCATCACCTATACTAACTTGCTTAAGCCAATGTCTGACAGGATGTAGGCCTGTAGTTTCCTTGCGTTACCTGTTACATAAAATAAGGCTAAGCTAGACCTAAAACTACAAGGGGGGTTATGACAAGATGCAACATGTAGATGAAGAAGAAAAGGAAGACAGTTACGTTAAGAAGATCATGGTTTCTCATTGCAGGCAGTAGTTCAAGTTCACCACCTGCAGAGCCATTGGTAGCGGGAAGCTTCTGTAGACAAAGCCTATAGTAGCCTAAAGCCACCTCTAGCCTTTGGTCTCCTCAACAATGTTGAGCATAAGTTTGGCACAGTGGTGGTCTGGCCCATATGCTGCGCACATACTACATTCTCTGCTCAGGTATTTTTCCTTAACTTTTGTAACTACTTAAGCCATCCATGTACCAGCTAGTCGTTCACTCAACATAAATCATGTAGAGTTAGGGGACACCCAGCACATCAAATGAAGAAAAGAAAATCAATGATAATGAAAACATCAACAGTATAAATATTAGGTCACAGCCTCAAATGGTGGAAATCAAGGACACTCAAGTGAAGTCAGTGGAACAACTGTTTATACCATCTGAGAATCTGACTGAGATTTTCAGATGGAAAACTGATTTGGTCATTCAAACTTCTTCAAAGTTATAAATGATATGATCAAATTCATGATTAGCTATTATACTAAGATACTTTCCCTTATGCGGGCAGAATAGTGATGGTCAGGTAAATTAGTGTAGACTAAAGTTACTTTGGGGCAATAAATCTTTGCATATGACATTGTTAAATGGGAAAATCCATCATAGAGCATAAATCCATTTAACAATGGTCACTGAACTTCTGCTCCACCAAGCTTCCTCTACCCCGAATGACCCATTCCAAACCGAACTTCTGATAGACTACTCACATAATGGATGTATATTCAATCCAGTTGAATGCAGATACAAACAAAAAAATTAGCTCCTTTTTCTTATGTCAACAGAAAGCTTCAATTGTTTATGAGTTAAAAAGCTACAGGTAAATAGTTTTGTTTGTTGGTTTTTTAATTAACATAGGATTGATTCTCCTCTCACCCTAGATTTTAACTTAGTGTAATTCTGGGTTTCTGTTCCGTTACTCCTACCGTGTTCATGAAAAGAAAATGAGGTCCATAGAGCTAGAGAAAATATCTTACATACACTTGATGATTAAGAAGCTGAAGAATATTGCATCTCATGTACACCTAATATTTGCTGTACTTGGTGATCAACTGTTAGCTTAATTATAGAACACCTTCATATATATACACCCCTTGTTGTGAAACCGTTAAGGTTGCTACATGGTAAACCATATTTGACACAAAACCACAAAAAAGCAAGGAAATGAAAAATAAAGCCAACCAAGAGTATATACGCTGATCTTCCACCCATAGGCTCGCACCTTACTATTATCATAACTACTGTCTACCACACGCCACAACCTTAATGTTATACTCCCTAGGGTGTCAGCCCTCCAGCATACCTTTTCCAAACTACCCCTTCCTAACACATAATCTTATAGTATTTGCAACATAACATGCTGCAAATACTGTAAAATAGAATCATACATACACTTCATAAATAATCCCTTTTTCTATAGAACCTCTCTTTAAAGGTGATCTAACTGCCTGCAGAAAAGCTTATGCTAAGACTAGTATGAGCACCTCACATTCCAGTGAAAAGGAGGATGAGAAATGTGTATTTTGAAATGAACACTATGTAAAGCCTTGAAAATTACAGGACAAAATGAAATTATATTTGTGAATGATAATGCTGCTTTCTTCCTCAGAACCAAAGGTCTACTCCAGTGGTTCTCAACCTGCGGGCCACTGGCAGCCCAATCACCACACAGCTGTGGCCCATATGACATCCTTGGTACCATACAGGTTGTGTGTTTGTGTGTATATTCATGCATATAATATTGTATGGATGCAGTCCACATAACACAGAGAGCCACATGCGTGGCCCACAATGGTAAAAAGGTTGAGAATGACTGGTTTAATCTAAGTTTGACACAGATTTTGAAAATGTTCCTAGTTAATTCACAAATGCTAAGAGGAAGTCATGAGAGCAGTCTATAGGTCTCATTGGTATGAATTTCATGCTGACAGATTTCCCTGGCTAGGGATTGGAGATATCCTATGTCCATGATTTTCTGACTAGGTGAACAATATTTTAGTAAACCAGCTGTTTTCCTATGATAAAACTGATTTTCACCATGAAGGTGAAAATCAGAAGTTGTCTCTGATCATTTTCCTCATAAGTATCAGAGTGATAAAAACTGCAACATTTTTAATTACTTTCAGGTCACGAACATTTCTCATTTTCAAAATTCATTTCTATTTAATCAATAACCCATCTTAATGCTACCTCCAATAATGACTGAATAACAGGAGCTACTGAGTTTACTTAGAAAAGAAACACTTGAGAAAGTGTGTAACTAGCTCTTACTCATTAGAATGCTAGTTCCAAAATAGTATTTGAGCACAGCGTGTTTACATATATTATATATATATATATATACACACACACACACTGTAACGGTGTTGAAACTCACCACCACAGCATCTCCCACTGGTGACTCCGGGAATCAGCACAGTCCAGTGGTGCACCCCCTCCTGGTGGTGTCCCATCCATTGTCTCGCCTTCAGTTGGCATGTGGACCCACATTACTTCCAACCAGAGGTGTCCTCTTCGAGCCACTACCCTCCGGGAGTGGGGGGGCATCAATCAGCTGTCTCTCTGCGCTCCAGCCAATGTGGGCAACTGCACCTTCAAAGTCACACCCCTCTTGGCAGGGGGTTGGTGCAGCCCTAGACAGCCACTCCCATCAGCTGGGTGTAAGGCAAGGAGGAAGGGCGGGGACCCAGGCCTGCCCACTACTCTGGGTCCCAACGCAGGTACCTTCTAGTGGCAGCCATCCTGCCCTTTTTCTCTCCCTCTCTCTGTCCACGTCCCTGGGCTGCTTCCCCTTTGGCTCCTTGCACCAGCTAGGCTCTTCCCCTCAGAGCATGCCACCTGGCAGACACCAGGCTGAAGTTCCCTTCTGCTCCCCCGGGGCCTGCCCAGCACTGCACCACCTCTGGTGCTGGTCTCCCAGCTCACAAGACAGACCTTCCCCTCTCAAAGGCCTGGGACAGACTCCCTCTCGTCTCCCTGAGCAGCCTTTTTATAGGACTGAGCCTGGCCCTGATTGGCTACCTCCAATCTGGGCCCTGATTGGCTCCCACAAAGCCCTTTTCTTATTGGCCATTTGTCTGCACAGGCCCACTGGCCTGCTGTAGCCTAAATTCTCAGGGAGTTGGGCAGCCGCCCCACTGTGCATACACATACACACACATCTGGCTGTTCAGTTAGTTTTTGACTCAATATTGTTTATGTCAGAGGTTCTCAGGGGGCATGAGATGCTGGAGAGGGGAACCCCACACAACTCACTGTGCACTCTTTACCCACAATAATGAATAACTAGCAAAGCTGATTCCTCCAGACATATCAGGTCCTCAGATGATGCTGTGCATTTTGATGGATTTCTGTTAAGATTGCATAATATTATATAAAGTTGTTGCCATCTGTGTGTTAATCCATTTGCTGTGACGCAGGGTGCACATTTCATTGTCAGCAACAACCACAATCACAGTTGTGCTTTTTCTCTTATTACAATGGATCGTTGGCTCTGTTTGAGTCACTGCCTTATTGTTTATAATATTTTGTGAGAGTTGCATTTTTTAAATCTGTATATGTACTTGTTGGGGAGGAGGGGAGGGCATAAACTACTACAGACACTAAGAAAGGGGCATGTGATGAAATAAGTTTGAGAACCACTGGTTTATGCCATTGTGTCTGAAAGATAGTGAAAATCTGATTTGCTCTACTGTAAGATGCTAAACATATGTAAAAACAAATTAAGCTAAGACTTTACATTAACATGCTCATATGTTTGCAAAAACAGAGACACTAAAAGAACAATGGACTAGAGCTAGGCAAAATTAAGCTAAAAACTTGTCACAAAAAAAATGCAGATTCAGGTAGACAAAATTTTTCATGAATACAAGTCAATTTCTGTGAATTATTTCATTCAGAAAAAAAAAAAAAAAAAAAAAAAAAAAAAAGGAGAAATGGTGAAATGAACCACTTCAGTTTCTCAAGCTAGCTTCACAGGGGGACTTAGGCACCATTCACAAAACCGGTAAGAAGGAGGAGGTGGTGGTCTTATATCCAACAGCTCAGTGACTAGAGAACTCACATGGAAAATCACATTCCTATTCTGGAGCAGACACTTCATCTCAGGTCTCCCCCATCCCAAGCTGAGGGCCTTAGCTACCAGGTTCTAGGGTGAGTATCATTCAGTCTATCCCGTTGAAATTGTTCCACAATATTCATTGCAGCAAGGACTGGAATACAGGTGCCTCCCTCCCAGATGAGGACTCTAACCCTCAGGCTAGAGAGTCATCCTTCATTGGGCCAGAATAAAATGAGATTTAAATATTTATACAAAGTGGAATATCTTGAACAGGAGAGACTGAAAAAGCTCCACCCCAGAATACCCAGGTAGTTAGGGCACAGCCTGATTGAAGTGTCTGCTCCAGACCAAGTGCTTAAACCTGGGTCTTCCAGAGGTGAGTGGCTCAACTGCTATGCTATTGTGTGTGAGAGTTGCACCACCTCCTATCCCTCAGATTTGTGAATCTACCCTTTTGTTTCCAAATGTCCTTTGCTTTTATTCAAACACAGAATAAAATTCTAGAAATTCAATGAAACATTTCATTTCAGGTCTAACAAAATATTTAGTCTGAATTTTTTTCCTTGTTTTGAAATCACCCAAAATACAAAATGTTGCAATTTTGGATTGACCTGAAATGATTTCCCCTCTATTTTTTGGATCTGCCAGCAAAAATAAAACAAAACACCCCTCATCAGTTATTTGCCCAGCTCTACTCAGCTTACCTTATAGGTTCCGAACTAACACCTTCATGTACTACGCACACTAGTACAAGAACAAGAAACAAGACACTACAACTCTGCCTCTGCTAGAATATTGGAGTGCTCCTAATTGAACCCCTGGTAGTGGAGTACAGAAAGGCCACATAAGCAGTGACTGGTGCATTTTGGGACAATAGTAGCAGAGTCTGTTTGCCATGGAGTAAGCCAGCAATTGCTGTTCAGTCACTGGCACCATGGAGAACTAAGTACTTATCTTAGGTGGAAGCAACTCCAACCCATACAGTGTTTTTAACTCCGTGCGTTGTCAGGGGAACTTTTGTGTGTGCATGTGATGTATGTTACAGGCCTGTTAGTGAGATGTCATGATGGTGAGACTTCCAAAGTCCTCTATAGTAGACGCAGCCTTTTTGAGCAAGAGTACTGGAGACTATGAAGCCATGCAAAATTATTCAGACCTGCTGTTTCTATAATTGTGGTAGATTAGGAACATTTACAATGTTGGATTAAATTTAGAAAAGGTCTGACTCATACACATCAGGATATATTTTTAATAGCTCCAGCCTGTTGTGATCAACTACTTGACTGCTAAATAATGTAACTATTATGGGACAGATAACACAGCAGGTGCTGTCCCCTGTACCAGGTGCTGTTCCCTGTACCAGGTGCTTATCTCATCTTGAGCACTTAACAGAATCAGTCATATAGGATGTGGGGAAGATCTAAAGAAGTCAGCCAAGGCAGGATTGTTTCCAGTGTCTAATTTTCTAGTGCTTTGGGCACTTCAGCTTTCGATGTAACAAATGGTGGAAGTTCTTTAACTCCTATTGAAAGATCAGTCCACACTCCAATAGACCTACCGCCATGAGGAAGATTTTCCTGGAAGGCTGGCAGTTGAAGGGAATGTAGAAGCAAAAGGATTAAAGGTCCTTAAAATTCTTAATTTCACATAGACATTGTTCTTATGCAATTTGTTATTAAATCATCTTGGGTTGTAATATGACTATAAGCAATAAGCATGATAGTGTCTTATACCACATAGGGGGTAGATTGTGATTTGAACTATATGCTTATGCAAGGGAGTAAGATCTCCTATCGTACCCTGTCCTGGCTATCCAGTCCTTCAAATAATGCATATTGGAGTAATGCATGCACCACCTGCTTACATCTGTTCCAGAGGGTGAGAAGAGGCAGGGACTGGATGGAGCGAGCCTTGTCGCTACTCCACTATTTGCTGGCCAGGACAGCTGACCTGGTCCTGGGGAAAAAGGTTGTTGTAGTAATTTGCTATTGGTAGAGACCATCAGCAAATTGTTTCCCCTTGCCCCGGTGAAGCCAGGACAAAGCAGAGGAGGAATGGTATCTCAAGGTAGGTCTATAGTACACTGTGATAAAAACAAAACAAACACCACCATGGCACTGAGTTTCAGAGCCTGGGTCAGCTGGTTGGGTTGCAGGGCTAAAAGCAACAGTATAGACAATTGGGCTTGGAGTGGAGCCCAGTCTGTGAGACCTTACCTGTCGCAGTGCCTCAGAGCCCAGGCTCCAGCCTGAGCCCAAACATCTACACGGTAATTGTATAGCCCCACAGGTCTGAGTCTACTGTGGGTCTTGTATTGCAGTGTAGACATATCCTCAGATGCATTTCTCCAAGTCACAATATCTTTCAGGGCTTCTCTTGGGATAATGCTACTTACACCCCACTCCTTTTGCAGGGATGTTCCCAAAGTAAAAATCTAGCCTTTCAGTTCTTTGTGTAGGGTTGTTTCTATATTTAAAAGAGGAAAAGCACACTTTAAAAGGAAAGGAAAAATAAATATGACAAAGCTATCTTGATGAACACCCAAGGACTCAACATTTTTTTTTATAGTTCCTCTAATCCCAAACAATCTGAAAATGCTTAACAAGTTATGAGACATATTCTGGTTTCAGATCACACCTGCAGCTTCCACTGAAGTCACTGGGAGCCACAGGCACTTCTCCATGGTCAGCATTTGTCACCTACTCACCAGAGAAACACAGCCTTGAGGATGGAATGTGATGGCCACGCAACAGTTCACAGCAACTCTGCACAAAGAGTGTTGCATCCAGTTGAGGTACAGAGGGCAGAATGTAAATTAACCAATTTAGAATTTATCCTAGACTTCAGAGCTAACATGCCTCTGGACTCTGTGAATCTCTGACTTCAAACCGGTAAGGACAATTTTAGTTTCTTCCAAGCTCACAGTATACTTCTCTCTGGTTTATAATTCAAGCTGAGATATTTAGTTAGGGACAATAGCTCTTCTGTTATTCACCGGTTAGAACTGGGAAGCAGCGAATTTTCCACTGCATCAGTTTTATTCCCTCATCCCCAATTTTAGGGGAATTAACTCTTCCAATCCACATTATTTGCCTAGATCAGTGAGTTTGTTCAGAACCTGGAGAGGCCTTGATGTGGCTACATCACAATACATACCGGAAATCTCAAATATTTGAGAATGTTAATTGAACAAGCTATGGCCTTGAGATGGCTCAAAGCTTTCCTGCCCTCTCATACATTCGTGTACATAAAAAGGCAGCCATTATTCTGCCAAGTGAACTGACTAGAGTGACACATTTCTACAAGTTTTCTATCCTCCCCAAATGCAAACAGGCACGTGGGGATTAGGCAGACTTTGTTTTCATTGTGCCTTGGTAGCTTTGGCAACATGTTGCTGCTGCACAGGGCTTCTGCAAATATTGTCGGTGTTCCTGCTCTGTCAGTCAGAAGATACAGGGAGAACCATTTATTTTGAAAAGTCTGGAGAATTCAAAAGTAGGTTCGAGCCTTCAGTGTTTGGTTTTGGAGGGATCGGTGTCTTAGCCCTGGTCTACACTGGTCGGGGAATGGAGGGAAAATCGCTCTAAGTTATGCAACTTCAGATACATGAATAACGTAGCTGAAGTTGCCATACTTAGATCGACTTACCGTGGTGTCCTCACTGCAGTGAGTCGACTGCTGCTGCTCCCCTGTTGACTCTGCTTGTGCCTTTCATGGGTGGAGTACAGGAGTCGATGGGAGAGGGCTCAGGGGTTGATTTATCGTGCATAGACTAGATGCGATAAATCAATCCCTGCTGGATTGATTGCTGCCCACTAATTCAGCGGATAGTGTAGACATATCCTTAGTGGAACCAAACCAGTTTGCAACCATTTTCGTCTGCCTTGTTTGTCAGGTTCGTGGGAGGTTACGGGCCTACCCAGGGTGCTCTGCAAGAATGAGGCCCACACGCACTGTGAGTTATTTGGCTTTAATGAAGGTAAAGTGACACACCCGCAACGGGGACTCCTGGCATTGCTGTCACGGAGGCAGAGAACCCAGCGCACCGAAGCTTGGCCTGATATGGAGTCCAAAGGCGGGACCGAAGCCTTGCAGCTATATATACCAATTGCAAAAACAGCTCATACATAAACAAATAGAGGCTTTCCACAGGCTGCGTCTGCCCCTTGGCTTAAAGCCATACAAAGCGGTTCTTACTGGCTAGGAGTGGATTTTACTGGCGTGCCATGTCCTACAGTAACCGGCTGCCGAGAAAGCGGAAATACCCTAGCTAGGCCGTAACACAGTGTTCCGCGGTTCCCTACATTGTTCATGTTACTTTGCAAGTAATTTTTAGAAGTTTTTTCTCCCCAGACGTGTTCAATTCAACAAGAGTCTTTCTACACAACAAGGCCAGTGAAATAGTTGTCCTGGCCAAATTCCAATGAGAAAACACATTCTGCTCACCTAAAGCTGCTCCTGTACATTACCCAGAAGAAATGACAATATTATTCCTTTTCCTTCATGAACTGTTATATGTTGCTATTTACTGTTAAATGTCTTTTGCCTTACACTAGAGATCCCTGAATCTCAGAGGAAAATGGTCAGAACACATGCACAACAGCACTGAGAGCATTTATACTTAGCATGATACTTTGCTTTACAATTGTCTCTATTGTTTGGGCATGAAGCGATGAATCAAAGGATGTTTATTGTTTACACTGGCCTTCATCTACCCAAGTACTGCAATTAAAAGAGACTTGCTTATTTTTCTTATTTTTGATTTTTAAGATATCCATCTAATTTTTCCTCTATAAGTGTTATGCTTGACACGACAAACATGTTTGTGATACCCCTCATTTTAAAGGCATCATTATTCATCTGACTGATCAAAATACCATCCTAGTTTATTTATCAGAATTTAAAAGATCCAAGCCCTTTGTTTATATAAACTCTGGCTTATTCTTCTCTAGTCTTCTTCCTTCTCAACCAAATTCCTTATTTTCCTGCACCATCCTTTTGTTCTGACTTTGACATCAATTTCTGGATATTTCAATTGGTGTCACACCTTGGTGTCATACCTTGACATTAATCTTCAATGTGTGCTTGATTAAATGTGTCTCCTAAGCAGGCTTGTCATGAAGTAGTAATTGCAATTGTATTCTACTGCCTTACTTATTTTCCTCTTTAGCAAAAGACACTAGGGTAGAGGGCACCAGGACCATTAATTGCTTTCTTTGTATTCATAATGAGATCTTTGTCAATTTGGGCTTCTGCAAACTTCCCTGGGTACAAAATCGTTAATATTTGTGTGCACTCCTTTCATTGTAGCTTCCAAGTGTGATGAAGCTCCAGAAAAAGATGGCATTGTTATTTGAAAATTTGAATTCACTCAGATATTTTTTAATAAACTTAGAGCTCTTCACTTTCAGAGTTTTTGATGCTACATTCCAGGCAAGAGATGAGTTGTAGTCTAGTCGAGTCCTTGCCTGGACGGATTTGTGTGACAAAGTTTAGATTTGTGTGCCAATTGGCAATTTCCATGAATTTGCTTCAGTTTTAAATTTGACATTTTCATAGTAAAAACATCTGCTTTGGAGGTAAAATTGCTCCATTATTCCAATGTAAATGACCTGTTCACAGGCAAAACCAAATAACAAAGGTGTTGCTTTGAAAACTTTTTAGAATGAAAATCTGATCAGCAATGAGAATTTTTCCCCACACAGCTGTATTCAGAATTATCCGTTTTGATTCCTCTTTTAGTTCCTTTTCCACTGTTTTCTGTCTTGCTTATCTTTCGACTTAGAGGAAGTTGTTTTCATAACTGACAAAGATATGCTCACTGGATTAATGTATTAGAAATGTATTCAGAAACAGATTATCTATAAATGATCCAAATTAGAGAATTCACTTCTAAATCCTGCTCTTACTGAAAGACAACAAACCACTTTTACAGACCCCATCCACTGATAGTTTCCTGAAGCTCTTTAAGTAGCTGAAAATAGGCATCAAAGTTTTGTTGTCGACTTCCTTCCATATTCTGTCATGAGGCCCAGATCCAGACACCCACTGCTTGCAATGAGAATGTTTCCACTGATTTCAATGGGTGTCAGATAAGGTCACTGCATGAGTTTTCCCTGATGGCATCTTCTCATTTTCCAAACATCTTATAAACCAGTTGGCCAAGAGTTATACATTTTCATATTCCCCATTACTCATATTTTCTCCAGTAACATGACCCACTGATGTTTTTGTGTAACCCTGACATTACATATGAACAAGTTACCCAATTTCTGCATTTTTCCTGCTCATCTTGCAGTTTCTATGTCATGTCATCCTGTGTCACTCTGTTCCTGGGTCTTCCCAGAAAGAGGGGTATTTATCTATCATTACATGTTTGTGTAGCTCTTACTTACACCTTCCAGCATGACACCTTACTTATTTGGCTAGTAATAATATCTCTTAAACAAATCAGCAATTTACATCAAAGAAGAACTGGCAGAAACACACTCATGCCAGGCAAGGTCTTCACTAGATGTATTCAGTATCCATAAGTACAAATGATTGAAATATAGCTATCAGTCCAGTTTTCCTTGTGAATCATTACAAAAACACTTCATTAGAAAATTTCCCATGAATGTATTTTGAGGTGTGTCAATTTTAGGGCTTCAATATTTAGTTGCTTTTAATGGTACTCTAACACTTCAAACATATCTAGTTTTGACAGCATTAGAGTACAGAATCACATATTGAATTAAAGACTTACATACAGTTCTTCAAGCTCTCAGTGATTTATGCCCAGTTTCTTTTCTTTGGTATGCAGTTTTATAACACTATATTGTTTCTTTACTTACCAACCAGCCTGTGTTTTTCTTGATGATGCATGAAGAATTTTTGGAAATGCACACAATATGAAACATTTAAAAGCCAGCAGAGAATACTAATAGTGAACCAACTCATTACCTTACTGACTGTTGAGAATTCATGAAGCTAGGCTCCTGACAGAAAGTGTGCTCCAGCCGCCAGTCGTTGTCTATCCAGCTTTGTATTTCCATTCACCTAAGCCAAAAAAATTTTTAAAAAAAGTCAGAAATCATATATATTTTATAATATAGTGAACTGAGAGGCCTTGAAAAAATTTGACCAAAAAAAAAAAAAAAAAAAAAAATGCAGTGACTCTCAATCAATGCACGATTCATGAATCTTGGATGTGGTTTTTGTTCTCTTTTCTTCTAAAGGGGACTTGATGTCACATTTTTACAAGCATTTCTGGACCTTGGCGAATTTGCTTTCATTCTAGGAATACAGTTCCATGGAGAGCATTTCATAGCAGTATCTCTTCAATGCAATGGTGTTTTTTATAATCTCTCAACACCTGTCTGCTGGCTCATGTCCCAGTAATAATTGTATCTTTAGAAAAATGATTTACTGATAATGATTATATTCCAGGGGGTTACTAGTTCATAGCAAGCATTCCTTTACCCTGAAGCCACATACTAAAAATCTATTTTGAACTTAGGAGTGCTAAAATTGAAAGCCTTAGTACTGAGAACTTGCATTGTACATTAGCCTGAGCAGAGATAGGGAAACAGAACCATTTATTTGGTCTATAGGCTGTTACAACTGAATTGGAATCCTCCCCCTCAGAAAACCACAAATCTGTTATGACTATGGTTAGAAAAAAATAAAAAAGGTTGTTGATTTAATAAAGCAAAATGTTCATAAAAATGAAACACTGATGAATTCTAGGGCTCTTATTTCTTTAAACAAAGTGTCTCAGAGTCAGCATATTGCTTAGTTTTATATGCAGAAGAAATACGGTGTTCACTACATACTGTATAAAGAAAATATGGGTATTTGTAGTGTGTCTACATTAAATAGGTAAAACAAATGTCTCGTGTGTCCTTACAAAGGAATACTGAGATGGGAAATTCAATTAAAGGCACATGCATTGATGTTTTGTAACAGAACTTAATTCTACACATCATGCAAAAAACTTGGGAAAAGGAAGAGAGAAACATATACAGAACGACTAAAATTGTAACTGCTACTGCTCTGAACAAGTTAAGCATATGCTGCTTGTATAAAGCACTGTGAAAAAAATAGAACCGATGGATATTTTGTTTAATAATTTTTATTATTTCTTATAGGATCAGAAATCGTATCTGCTATTTGGAGTGAAAGAATCAGGACTTTGACCAACTAGAGCTGGTTGAAATTTTTCTTTCAAGAAAAACTTCAGGGGCAAGGTGGCTTTTTCATCAAAATGAATTTGCCTGGTTTTTCCACTGGAAATCTGAAAACCAAAAAAGCAATGTTTTCCCAGCAACCAACACTCATCTTTAGGTCCAAAAACTGGAAAAATTCAGTTTTTGCCCAAAATGTGTCAGTTGTTTAGGTTTTCTACATGGGAAGAAAAAAATCAACAGAAATTAAAACTCATTTTCATAGACCGTTTTCTCTGAACCAAAAAATATTTCTTGGCCAAATGTAAATGGGGAGAAGGATAGCTCAGTGGTTTGAGCATTGGCCTGCTAAACCCAGGGTTGTGAGTTCAGTCTTTGAGCAGGCCACTTAGGGATCTGGGGCAAAAATCAGTACTTGGTCCTGCTAGTGAAGGCAGGGGACTTGACTTGATGACCTTTCAAAGTCCCTTCCAGTTCTAAAAGAGAGGTATATCTCCAAATATTATAAATCCAGTTCCAGAGAAGTACATAGAAACTTTCCTGTTGACATTAATGGGAGTTGGATTTGGTGCTGAAATGGATTTTCAGGCATTTCAAGGGATATAGGCCTCCAAATCCCATTGTAACTGAATTAAAGTTAGACTCCTAATGCCCTTCAGCTCCTTACAAAATCTTTAACATTCAGACAATACGGGATTTCCCCTTACATGCTGGTTACTGACACAATAATTACTCATGTCAATGATCATTTAAGTATTTAATCTGCAGCTACTGTTGAAACATGTTGGTCAAATTCTGCCCTGGTTTAATATCAGTGAGGTTGCACAAGTGTAACTCCAGACGTAAGTTGGCCCAGACATGTATCCATACCAGTCTGGGATATGATCTCATCACACATTGGTGGAGAGCTTATAGTAGTTATACAGATTATTGCAAGGATAGTTTTGGACAGCAGGACATGGTTCAAAGTTTGCAAAATATGCTGGGATCCTTGAGATTCAAAGGCACTACTTAACCATAGAGGAGTTATTATTTCAGTGGAGCTGGGGGATGCTATTGACAGAGAGGGTCTCCGAAGACTGGTAATGAAGAATAATTCACACTAGTAGGCTCTGCCAGTGTTGGCATTGGAACTAAATGCGGATATAATAACTCCTCCAAACATGCCTCTAAAGCATCACCCTAAAATTTCTGACTCACCTGACTACACAAGCACTGATTAACCACAGGCCAAGCATGCCTCCAATTAAATTACTGCCGGTGTGGTAAAGCAAGTCTCAGAAATGTGAAGTGTCGCCTGCAGATGCAGAAAGTAAATCACAACCCTTGTCCCTGACGTCTCTACCACTCCTAATGTACTTCTAACATTTCCAAAAAAGACACCCAAGACCTGCCTAGGAACAGCAAAATACGTAAGTGGCAGGGGGGCTGGAAGGAAGATATCCCTTTAAACATCCAAAAGGAGATTCTAATTAAACATCTTTAAACCAGGAGCTCAATGATTCACAGCTGCACCAAGAAAAAACAAAATGCAAGAAAATGTCCCCAAAAGCCATATCCTCTCTCTTGAACAGTAATTGCAGAGTCTGAGTAAAAACAAAGGCTTTAATTTTAATTACAGTTCATTCCACTTATTTGAAGAGAAATACATTTAAAAAACAAAACAACAACAACTACTTTAGATTAACATTTGCATTTTTCAACTGAACCCTGTGACGGGCTGTTCAGAGCCCCATTGGCTGTAAGGCCAGACAGGATCATCACGATCTAGTCAGACCTCCTGCACATTGCAGACTACTAAACCTCCCCTGCCCACTCCTGCAAAAGGTCCCAGTTATGTTGATAAAATTGAAGTCTGAGTATTTTGTCTGAGACCTATCTTAAAATTTGAACCACATGCTTACTTGCCACAAGGATTAAGTGTCTGGGGTGTACTGTAAGAGGAATCCCCAGCTGGCATATTGCTAGTGTGATAGGTGTTTGGCATGCACCCCACATTGCCATTCCACTCCTAGACAGCAAAGATCAGCATGGCGGTGGGGGTCATTGGAGTTAGCCTCAACTTAGAGCAGTCTCAGAGGAACCAAATCCTCAGCCTGTCCCGAAGGTCTGGAGACAGAAAAGGGCATTAAGCCATGTTTGCCCCTCTCCTCAGCTGTGCTGGCTAAAACACAACAAACAATCTAGTCCTTCAAGAAGAAGCTTGAGCATGAAAATGTAGAGCTGAGGTTTTCAAAGCCACCTAAGGCTTGGACATAGGATTCCCAGTCGCTTGAAGGGATTTGGATACCTAGTTCCTATTAGGCAGATTTATTCAAAGCTGCACGTGTGCAGAGCTCTCTGGCTAAGATACAGGGTACCTTGTTTTACACAAGTGATCACCTGTTATGAAAACAGTAACTAGTGTATGGGCCTTGGGCTATTATGCAACATAAAGTCTTGTTTTAAAATCCTCCCAATGGGCATTATTAATTTAATAACTGAATACAGAGTTCTGCAAACTTTACTAGAGTACTTATCTTGTTTTGATATGAAAGAAAGAGTAATTACTTTTTCAACTTGCTATTCTGCCTTTCGGCACACACATATTCAAATGGATAAGTTCAAAAGCACAGTTACCAACTCCACTATTAGTCTCAGAAAAGTGCAAACAAGCATTACCCCAAATTAGATCTTCATAAAAACATTTTTATTTTACTTTAATTAAGATTCAGCTACGTTCTATAAAATATGAATGGGATCTCTGGCTCTTTCATATGAGCAGTGATAAATAAAACATATTTTATCCCCCCAAATGCCTGAGATTTTACAGAATTCTAGTACAATATTTTTAAAAACTATCAAACCATGTCTCATTAACTATAATCAATTCCAATTCTCTCATTATCCTCTACAATGCCTTAGGATTTAATACACATCCAAGAACCTGGGATTTGTATTGACCTGCGTGCTTTAACTCATGCACCTCAGCTGAAAAATAATTGAGCATCTGTATAAAGGGAGGTTCATGGATATGTATACAATAGATCAATCTTACTCCATGGCCATTCTTTAAGCTACGTGCTATTATGATGCCTGGGCTCGCTAATGATTCCATGTTGATCTTTTCACTCCATAAAGTCTAAAAGAAGGGCTGTCCTTTAAGAATCACCTCTGATAATGGCATTAACATGCACAGTCAGTTTGCCTGCTGTACATTTCAGGTGGGACTACATGAATGATTCATCTGCATTCTGTTTCCAAGATTGGATTTAGTTTTGGAAAACTAACTGACTGTGGTATCTAATCTATACATTTCAATTATGGATGCAGTGGATTATGCAGCAACAGACATGAATTATTTTGGCATTGCCTTTATTGCCAAGCTAAATCTTTTGACTAATGTTAGCTACTATTATTATTTGTAACATTTGGGGAATGCTTGGTGCTTTATAGACATGTAAAAAGATGAGGTCTCTGAACTTACGATACACTTATGGTTCTATGTAAGGTAGATGTTGGTTTCTGAGACACTGTTAGATGTGGTACATTACAGCAAACTCACATCAGCCTAAGCAGTTCAAGGAGGTATGACTTTATGAAAATTACATTTTTAAAAACCTCATTTAGAAAGCTATTAATTTTTTTTCATCTGTTACCTAAATCTTTGGAGAACAGTTGTATTGTACTTTCCCCCAGCCCTCTGTCGCAAGAGTGTGTCTTGGTAAACCAGGATATCGGTATTCCATGTGGGTATGACTCTGCACTTCAGTACATTAATTTGGAGTCAGAAAGTGAAAGTTTTGAGACCATTGGGAAAATAGGTATCCTTTCCGTAATACTGAGCATGGTGACTTGTAGGACAGAAACTAGACAATGTAGCCATTCAGAAGAGACAAAGAGGTCTGGTCAAGGATTAGAACACAGCAAAACTTCTCTGTGGCTCAGCAGAAAGCATCTCAAAAAAATATATAGTTAAGAAATATAATACAGATAGAAGAATTGGTTGACAATTGTGGATAGCCCTTATTCTTAGTACACCACATTTTGAAGCTTGGGGCTCAAAGCTGGGAGAATTATTTATGATGCATGCTGGAGCATTGCCCAAGTTTTCAATAGTCATTCATGGTTCATACCACAGGAAGCTAAAGAACCTGTAACCACAGGGTGACACTAATTCCTAGTGTACTCTAGTGTCTGTAATGCCGTGGGCCTTACTAACACAAAGAGGTGTAATATGGACTTCAGTGCATCATCAGGGATGAATAGTGCCATGGTTTCTATAGTTACCCAGTGTTTCAAGTCTGCATAATTAAAACAGTAGTTTTCATCCTATGGACAGAATTTTGTTCTCATGTAAACCACTACAACCTTATTGCCCCAGTCACTATATGGAAAAATCCTAATAGAAGAGTATTTCTGCATTTTCCCCCAAAAAATCTTCCCTTGACAAAAGGTATATTTCCACAAATAATTAAAATCTGTGGTACCAGTTGTAATCTGTCCATTTCCCTATTCAACAGGAACATAAAAATGTAATAAGTTATGTACATAAAATATGAGTGCTGTTTTATGTTACTTTTGGTGTTTTATTTCTCGAAGACTCTGCAATTAAGAGAAGTTAATTTCAATTCCTTAATTGAAGCTCCTGGCAAAACTTTAAGATATTAATTTTTGGAACTGAAGAAGAGAACAAGGTTAGTGACATCAAGAGGTTAGAAACAGACAGAATTTGGCATGCATAAGGGGAGGAAGCTGTTGCATTCTTTGTATTAATCATGAAATTTCTGGATTGTTTATTTTTGTGGTGAGCAAAATGGATCACACATTCAGTTCCTGTATTATATATGAGACAGGGAGAACAAATCAGCTGAAAGAAACTATTAAAAATACATAGGTTTGATTCTTATCTTATTTACTCTGGGGTAAATCAAGGGTAAATTGCACTGATGGATGTAAGTCAGGTCAGAATCCAGCCCTATCTGATGAGCGGGTAAGTTCTGTGTCTTTGTGACAGCGACCAGATCTGTGGCAATGTCAGAAATTGAACCTGGGGGCTCCAGAGCTAAAATCATGTGCTGCGATAGCTTGAGGAACTCAGATGTTACAGTGATAAGTGCAGTATCAGAACCCATACAGCAAAGGTTTTCAATCAGGGGAACACAAAGGTCATCAGGCGTACATCAACTCATCTAGATATTCTCCTAGTTTTACAACAGGCTACATAAAAAGCACTAGCAAAGTCAGTGCAAATTAAAATTCCATACACTGACTTGTTGATACTGCTCTGTGTACTGTACACTAAAATGTAAGTACAATATTTCTATTCCAGCTGATTTATTGTATGATTATATGGTCAAAATGAGAAAGTCGGCAATTTTTTAGTACTAATGGGCTGTGACACTTTTGTATTTTAGCTCTGATTTTGTAACCATGTAGTTTTTAAGTGAGGTGAAACTTAGGGGGCGGGGGAGGTACGCAACACAAATCAGACTCCTGAAAGGGGTACAGGAATTTGGAAAGGTTGAGAGCCACTGGCTTTCAGAACAGCACTGATGAGCCAAGGGTGTCCAACTGTAAGAGATCAGGCAGAGAGGATGACCTGTAACGTGCACACCAGTGGGTCACGTACTTCCTCTGATCAAAAGAATCTCATATCAAGTATTGGAAGCCCATAGCAATTCAATGCTGGATGAACCTGTACTTATGTGATGGCTGAAACAGCAGGGATTGAACTGGCAACCTCCAGAGTCAAAAACCATGAGCTGTCACAGCTCCCATCTGAAGAACCTTGGCTTACTAGCTAGGACTGTAACAAACTCATGTCTTCTGTGGCTTGGGTACAGGAGTCCTATACCACCTATACCACCCACTCACCAGTGGGTTACACATTTCTCTGCCAATGGCCACCTAGAGTAAAGCCTCCTTAGAGGGAAAAGAATGTTCTTCCATCTTTCTGCCTATCACCCTTCTTCATAAAGAAAGACAGGTGCTCAAATGACCATTCCATGTCTAGAGAGACAAGCTGTGTGAGGTAATATCGCTTATTGGACCAACTTCTGTTGGTGAGAGAGACAAGCTTTCGAGCTCTGCAGAGCTCTTCTTCAGGTCTGGGAAAGGTATTCAGTATCACAGCTCGATACAAGATAAAAGATACTTGAGCATAAGTTTTCTAAGGGACTATTCAAGGTGAAGTGGCCCTGTGTAGCTCAAAAGCTTGTCACTCCCACCAGTATCCTGGGACCAATTCAGCTACAACACCACTGCATGCATTCAATGTGTTCCTTTTTCTTCCTCAATACCGTATTTCATTTTTCCATGTATATTCTCACGTCCCTGCTCTATCCTCTCTACACGGACCTCCTCAGTCCCACTGCTTAATGTCTGGCCTGTCTGGCTAAATAGTAGTTAGATATCCATATATGCACTGTTTCTTTTATGCTGCATACTTACACTTTTATATCCTCAGTGCATTTTTATCTGTTATTCTTCAAAAGCCATTCTGAACAGATGGTGTCCCGGTATGAATGCTCATTCAGTCTGCTGTGATAGTATCTGCTTAGCACTGGAAAAAATGTTTGGCTTGCAAAGCTTTTGTTTTGACACTGGCCATCATATCAATCTGTGTGCCAAGCTTTTACAATTTATTTTGTTAATGCCTTTTACCAAGCAGACTTTTTCCAATATTGCTAAATAGTTCTGCATATCAGAGATTGCCAGGCTCAGGGTACTTCTGTGTGCTACGTACCATAGCAAATTAATAGGAGCTTTTTAAGATGTTCACAATTATACACCAGCAGATTCAAAGAGGGACATGAGGAAGATTTTGCTTTTTGCTGACAGTTTAGCCCTTTTGGGAACCTACTGTCAGAACTTTCCCAAAGCTAAATAATTTGGCTGATCCTAAACAAAAGTTTACACCATCCAGTGAATAAAAGCCAATTTCATGTTCCCATATTTCAGCACATCTGAGACATTTCCAAAACTTGTGAAGTGTGAAACACTGAAACCTGTTTTTTCCCCCTCTCTTATGGAGCATGAACAAAATGGACAATGTGTTCCTGTATCAGACATATAATGCTAAAAATTGAAATACAAGTGTCCTAATATGCCTGCAACAGGAGCTGTGTGATGATCGAAGGAAGTGCATAGTCCTCAGTTTACGTGCTAATGCTGCACAGGATCTTTTGTATGCAATACATTGTACAAGTATACTGTGTATGTGATGGTATTGGGTCTCTTTCTATCACAAAAGAGAAACAAGATAGTCATGAATTTTACAACAAATGCATTTTCATTCCTCGCTTCCCCAGTCCTGTATATTATCTCTGCAGATCCCTCCCTTTAAGACTCCTAGGCAAAAACCTGAAGTGAATATAGTTTCTGTAGAGCATTTTTGGTTGTTGTAAGGATGTAATCTACTCTCGACCACGACACTGAAAAGTTTCAAATGGGCAGCAGTATTTTCTGAGTTGCAACTTGAACTCTCCTCTACATTTTAGCTTTCAGAACTTGTTCTTTCAGTGAGCCTCACTGGGTTTGTCTACACTGCAATGTCAGCCCAAAGTTAGTAGAATTTGAGTTAACAGACCCTGGAGTTGTTAACCTAGGGCTTGAGTGTCTACACTCATTTGTAACTCCAGGTTAAGAATTGTTGGACCCAAGGTCCTGACCTAAGGCTCCAGTGTCTATGCTGCATTATGCAGGCCCAAGGCCAACCACCCATATCCCAGACTTCCTAGCCCTCTTGCCAAAATGTGGCCACTCTTGCCTTTTGTTCATAGTGCAGCGTGGGAGAACTGTACCGTCCAGAGGATAAAGAAAGTCAGTTTGTGGGACTGAAGGGTACTTTTGGCAGACTCCCAGAGCATGAGTCCAGTGTCGTGGCTGCATCTACACTGCAAAGCAGTTCGGCTTCAATCCTGGGTCCCTGCTTGACTCGGAGCTCTGCATCTGTGAAGTCCTGGGATCTTGGGCTTTGCACTGTAGACATGTGTGACAATTGAGAGAGGAACAAACAGGAAATCTGAGTTATTATGAGGTATCCACACTCAGATCTCATTTGCAGTAAATGCTGGTAATGTCATGGTGTTCACTGGCTCAGGGGTGCCCTCCATTCCCAGGGAAAATTTGAAATGCAAACCCTACACTCCAGAAGGTGTTTCAGGACTGTAAAGTCATTCCTTCTCCAACCTGCAGTTTATGCTCACAACATGCACAAATGGCAATAGCTGTTTGATGCAGTTTGTATGCAGGACCCACAGTTTGCTGCAGTGAAACACGGAGGAATTTTAGGGCTGTCCATGATATGGATTTAAAAACCAGCAACAGAGTTAAGTAGCCTCTCTCCTCTTCCCAACGTTGTCCCTTTCCTTATGTGAATGAATGCTATGGAATCAAGGATGGGGTAAATGAGGGGTGGCATTAAGAGAAGAAAGAGGAAAGCAGGATACTGGTAGTGAAGGAGGAATTCATTGATAACCACAATTTAAATGCACAGGCAGCTCAGATTTCGAGCAACCACTTCTGCAGAAACTCTTGGAGGAGAAAAGTCGCTTGAGAAGCTCCATAAGTTAAACCCTCCTGACTGCCTAAAACATCCAAACCGTGGTGTGGTCAGGACAGGAGGTGTGCCCATGTAACTGAATATATGATCTCAGGTCCACAGGAAAATCCTTTGGATTTCAGGCCATTGAGTGTTCCTCAATGCCACCGCAATTCACTCAGGAGCTGTGCTGCCATTGGCTCCCTGCCTGCAGCCTGCCAGCTATAACTTTCAGCAAGAAGAATTCAGATTCGAAAAGAAGCCATGAGAATAGGAGCAGCATTCAATCCCAGAAATCTGACAATGGGAAGGAAAAATGATCTAGTCAAAGGGAGCTCTGTCTCTCTTTCCAGGAGCCTAATTTAACCTTCATGGCATTGTTATCAATGAATTCCTCTAAGGCAACAGACTAGGAGTCAGGAAACCTGGATTCATCTCTGCTACTGACTCACTGTGTGAATTCAAGCAAGTCACTCCTTATACCTCAGTCTCCCCCTTGCTGATAACTTATACTTAATCACCTGTGTAAAGTCACATGAGTTCAGTGAATGGAAAGTGCTTTACAACATTATATATAGTTAAATGGTGCCCACAAGTGAACGTGGGCACAAAATTACTGTATCCCCTTTTTTGGTGGTTCCATCAGTACTTTAAGAGAAATAGAAAAAGCCTTGTAAATGACACATTTGTAATATGTGTAGTTACTTCTGAAAGAAACGTGTTCTAACTATGATTATTTAAGCTTCCGGCTGGCTCTTTGATGTACAAAGATGCAATGAAATAACACACTGACAGATAAGCACACAGATATGGGCAAAGATATATAGCTGCAGACAGGAAAGTCCACTGAAACTTTCAACATGATTCCAGACTAGTTAGATCCGATCACAGAAAAATCAGGCAAGCCTTTGGGTCAAAATCCAAATTTGTGAGAGTGACATTGAGCTTTATTTGTTCCTGCATTATAACACAACCTTTAGGAACAATCACCTTAACATGGAGTACACAGAGTACTGAAAAGAGAGACACCAGCATAAAAGGAAATTACATCATGCCACATTTAATATATTGTTTGACATATTCTGATCTTTTTTCCTGGGCAAGGCAGTAAAGTATCTTTCCAAATTCAGTAGAAGCTGGGCATTGGACATGCAAATACATATTAACTGCGCATATTCCCAACGAAAAATGTTACATTCCACCTACCATAGGTATGTCACATTTGGTTTTATACATTTCCCTTCAAACTCAGGCTATTCCAAAAGCATGACTTGGATCCTGGTAATGCAGGAACAATGGAGAGGAATAGGACAGACATTATGGCCACTGCCCTGATCCTGTCACTGCAACAGGAACTCAGGCAATCTTCCTGCTCACTGCCCCAAACAGTACCACTCTGTAGTGGTTGGTACGGGAACCCAGGCCCCCTGTCTACTCTGGGTTCCAGTCCAGGAATCTGTGGTGAAGAGCTGTGTGTCTCCACCACCTTACTGCTCTCACCCCTGGACTCCTTCCTACCAGGCTTCTTCTCACTTACCTGAGGAGAAGAACTGCAAGCTTCCTCTCTACTGCCTTCCATGGTTGCTAGCCTCCTGGCTTTGTTGAAACCCTGCCTGTTCCCTCACAGCTGAACCTTCTTCTAATTAGTTTTCTCCAGTTTAAGTCTTCCTCCTTTACAGCCTCATTGGCCAATTGGGCCCACTTGGCCTAATTCAGCCATCTCCGGGCCAGCGGGTGGGAGTACGCCCCATCACAGTATGCTCACCTGCAATGTGAGAGACCCAGATTCAAATTGCTGCTCTGAATCAGGGACTTGTTGAAAGAAAGTGTTATAACTTTAAAAAATATTTTTTTTTCCAGACCAAATTAATTGCTGCATTTGATCCAAATTTGAAACTGCACTTTCCAGCAAATATATTATTTATGAAAAAATTTCAACCATCTCTGTTTTCAATTTCTCACAGCCTCTTCAAGCCTGCAGAGCTGGACTCAGCTTGCTGTTGAAATTAGATATGCGCATTATGACTGGGTTTTCCTCTGCAGTTCCCCTTTATGGCTCACCAGTGCATGACTCATTGGGTCACAGAGTCTCTGCTGGTTGACCACTGTCTCTCACGCAATCTGATATAATGGTGTTTTAATCATCTGGCCAAGGCACAATTCAGTCCCACACCTTTTGGGGCATTATAGTCCCAAAAATTAGGGGAAAAACACAACTTAAAACAACCATCCCTTCTCACAGGGTCCCAGATCTCTGGCTTCAGCCCAAGCCCAAACATCTACACAGCAATTTCTCAGCCTGGAGTCTGAATATAAGTCACCTGACCCAGGCCAACCATGGGTTTTTTTTAAATTGCTGTGCAGACACACACTTAGTGAGTCTCGCAGGCTCTTTCTGGTCCTTCTTTTAGGAGGCTTAGCCAAGCAGCAAGCTACTTCAGTCTCTAGGTTACTACCAGGTTTTTCTCATGTCAGGAGAAGCAGAGCTATGTTTCTCTTTCTAGTCAGCCTGAACTGGGCGAGGTCTCCTTTTAATTCCATTCTTCATACTTGACTTCTGCTCCAGGTGTACAAGGTGGGGCCAATTGCATCTACCATCTTTCATTAACCCGCGCCTTGCCTGCATTGGGTCTGCCCCATCACAAACCTATAAAATACTATTTCTAAAGCAGCTTTTCTATAGAATAGATGTCCTCTAACAAAATTATTGTGTATGCCTTTCATCAGCTATACCATTTATGTCTGACGGTTGGTGTGTTTATTATAACTGTCAAATTACAATGTCTGTTAAAACATGGTAGTCTTTGGGTACGTCTACACTGCACGATTATTTCGAAGTAGTTTAAACCGATATTACAAAACCGATGTTATAAAATCGGTTTTGTGCGTCCACAGTGCGATCAAAAAATCGATTGCTTATGTCCATGGTCCAAGGCTACCATCGATTTCAGGAGCGGTGCACTGTGGGTAGCTGTTCCTCAGCTATCCCATAGTTCCCACTTCCGTGTTGAGAGCACAGTGCCTGATGGCTGGGCATAAAACATTGCCCCGGGGGTGCTGGGTACAGCCTCACCCCTCCCTTTGTAAGGCAGCAGACAACCTTTGGCGCCTTTTTCGTGGAGACATGAGCAAACGCCATAGCACAGCAATCATGGACCCTGAGATCACAAACGGTATTCTGACGTTGTCAACACCTCGCGTACTTCTGTCTGATACTGAACATGAACTGCAAAGGCAGGAGGAGAGAGGAGGCAGCTATGCTGAGCGGCGAGGACAGCGAGACGAGATGGAGGCAGATTCTCCAAAACGCTGCCCCAGCGTTTTGGAACTGCTATTAACGGGGCATCTACTACCCATTGAACGCCGAATTTGGGCACGGGAAAACAAGCAGACTGGTGGGACCGCATTGTTTTGACGGTGTGGGACGAATTCGCAGTGGCTGCGAAACTTTCGCATGCGTAAGAGCACTTTCTTAGAACTTTGTGACATGCTTTCCCCTGCCCTGAAACGCCGTAATACAAACATGAGAGCAGCCCTCACAGTGGAGAAGCGAGTGGCAATAGCCCTCTGGAAGCTTGCAACGCCAGACAGCTACCGGTCAGTCGGAAATCAATTTGGAGTGGGCAAATCTACTGTGGGGGCTGCAGTGATGCAAGTAGCCAAAGCAATCGTTAAGCTGCTGCTACGAAAGGTTGTGACTCTGGGAAACGTGCAGGTGATAGTGGATGGCTTTGCTGCAATGGGTTTTCCGAACTGTGGTGGGGCCATAGATGGAACCCATATCCCTATCTTGGCCCCAGAACACCAGGGCACCCAGTACGTGAACCGCAAGGGGTACTTTTCAATGGTGCTGCAAGCACTGGTGGACCACAAGGACGTTTCACCACATCCACGTGGGATGGCCAGGAAGGGTTCATGACGCTCGCGTCTTCAGGAGCACTAGTCTGTTTAAACGGCTGCAGCAGGGAATTACTTCCCAGACCAGAAAAACCGTTGGGAATGTTCAAATGCCTATAGTTATCCTGGGGACCCAGCCTACCCCTTGATGCCATGGCTCATGAAGCCATACACTGGCAGCCTGGACAGTGGTCAGGAGCTGTTCAACTACAGGCTGAGCAAGTGCCGGATGGTGGTAGAATGTGCATTTGGCCGTTTAAAGGGTCGCTGGCGATCATTACTTACTCGCTCAGACCTCAGCCAAACCAATGTCCCGCTTGCTATTGCTGCTTGCTGTGTGCTCCACAATCTTTGTGAGACTAAGGGGGAGACATTTATGGCTGGGTGGGAGGCTGAGGCAAATCACCTGGCCGCTGAGTACGAGCAGCCAGAGACCAGGGCGATTAGAAGAGCACACCTGGAGGCGCTGCGCATCAGAGAAGCCTTGAAACGAGTTTCAGCACGGCCCAGGGTACGGTGTGACTCTGTTTGCTTCCCCTTGATGAACCCTCCGCACTTGATGGACTTATTCAGTGTAAGCAACCCACCCTCCCCCTTTTCATTACAGGTTGGCGAAGAAATAAATTCTGTATCGTTTAAAATCATTTATTATTCATTAAAAGTAATTATGCATCTGTTAAAAATCATGAGTTTTTCCTTACTAGATTTCCCTGTAAGCAACCCACCCTCCCCTTTCGATGTATTCTGTATTACAAAGGAACTAAAAAAAGGCAGAGAATTAGGAAGGTGTCCCTGACTGCTGTGCTTTGGAAGGAGGGGGAAGGGAAAGGCTATTAAGCACATTGTAGCGTAATTACAGCCTTTTCCTTGAACTCTGCAGGGGTGTGGAGGAGTAGGCGGGTGCAGAAAGCCTTCCCCACGCGTTCTTACACGTCTGGGTGAGGGAGATATGGGACGTGGGCTTGCAGGGAGGTTATACAGGGGCTGCAGCGGCACTCTGCTACTGTGCTGCTCTTCCTGAAGCTCCACCATGCGTTGGAGGATTTCAGTTTGAGAACGCAGCAGATCCAGCGTTGCTTCTCTCCAACGCTGGTCTTCCTGCCTAGCCCTCTCAGATCGTTCACTGGCATCTTTCCTGTACTTTGCTACCACATCCTTCCAATCATTCTGTTTATCCCTCTCATTGCGTGTTACTTCAATAATTCTGTGAACATTTCATCTCGCGTCTTCTTCTTCCTCCGCCGTATCACAGCACGCCCTCGTGATGGCATAGGGACTTCAGAGAAATGTGCAGCTGCATGGGGAAGGCAAACCAGGGTGATAAGTATGTGGAAAGATACCTTTTACAGAGCAATGATAGTACTCTTTCACATAGAACACTATCCACCTTACAGAGCACATGTGATCTCTATACAAGGTCGCATTTTGTATCGTTTAAATATTCAGTGTCTGTGTGACTGGTGTGCACACACACACGACGCAGGTACGGCCAACGTACGTCCACGCGGCGATGGTAAGTGAGGCTTTAAAATTTTGACTTCTCCGCCGTTCATATACACAGTGATCTATATGATGCCTTGCTCCTGTTAAGAGGAGCCTGCAAAGCCCAAACCCCCTCTTTCACATCCACCAACAGCGCATGGCTCCTATCATATACGATGCTGCTAGTGATCACCCTACATCACCCCCCGCAGCGCGTTGCTGGTAGCAGGGAAGAATCCTGCTTGCCAGACGCTGAAAACTCGTCGCTATCCTCCTCCCATCCCCCGCTCTGGCCAGTAGCAAAATCGCCATGTCTGCCCCCTATTTACATTCCTGATGTTCTACAAGGTAACAATGGATGATATCTCTCTCCTGACAATAGCACCGCAGGAGGCAGATCGTTTGTTTATGCAATGCCTTCAGTGCAATGCCTTCAATGCCTGCAGTACAAATGTCTTGCAAAATGCATGGCGTTGAAAAGTTACCTACTATGGGGGAACGGAGAAGGCTGTCTTGGCCAGAAATGTTCTCATATAGCATAAGGGTTTTTGAGTTCCTCCACGATCGATTCATGGAGATTAATTGGAGGATTTTCACTCCATCCCCAGACATGTTAACGAAATTTCCTGTAACAGTAATGGCTGCGACTGCAGCAAAAGCCCTGGTGTCAATGCGATCTAAAAAACCGTCTTGTTTTTAATCCGTGTTTGGTACAGAATGAAGGGACACTTACCGGAGGTCGCTTCCATGGCTTCACTGTCTGGGCTTCTCGCTTGGAGCGCAGGGACTGTAATTCTTGGGTCTCAAAAAGATCCTGGCTGTGGGGTTTACGGACTGCTGTGTGCTATCACCACGGTCATCTTCATCCTCAAATTCGTCTCCATCTTCCCCCTCGGCTACATCCTCAGAACACTTGATATTTCAATCCCAAAGTCTGAATCCACGGACAGGGGTGGGCACTGGTAGCGCTGAACCCCAAAATTGCATGTAGTTCAGCATAGAAGCGGCATGTTTTCGGCTCAGAGCCTGACCTTCCGTTTGCTTCTCTGGCTTTCTGGTAACCCTGTCTAAGTTCTTCACTTTCACTCGCACTGAAGGGAGTCTCTGCTGTGCCTTTATCAGCCATAGACTTTGAAATTCTTTCAAAAACTTTTTCATTTCGTCTTTTGGAACGCAGTGCTGTGAGCACTGAGTCCTCACCCCAGATAGCGATCAGATCCAGAACCTCCTGTGTGGTCCAAGCTGGCGCTCTTCTTCGATTATCAGGAGACTGCATTGTGACGAGTGCAAATGAGCTCTGTGTGGTCACCTGTGTGTGTGCTGACCCTCACGGTGGACAATCAGGAAATGGAATTCAAAAGTTCGCGGGATTCAGGCTTTTTCCTGTTTACCTGGCCAGTGCATCACAGTTTAGTGTCCGATGCTATCATGAGTGCCCCTGTGACAATGGTTCTGAAACCCAAATTGGGAGTGGCTCACTTGGGCAGAGTCAATCGCTCCCTTCTGGTTTCTAAAATTGAGTATGTCCTGCCTGGACTGTCATAGCCACGACTGCCTGCCTCCAAGTGCCCCCCCCCCCGTTTATGTCACGAATAAGTCTATGTTTCTTATTCTTGTATTCCTCACGACTGCATGACAGAAATGGGGGGTGGGCCCTGCCACGGTAGCTGCAGAGGGTTGGAGAGAAGTGAAGCAATGAGTGCGGTTCTTGCGGGGAACCCCTGTTAATACAGCCATGGAGTAGCTGCGCTCTTCTAATACACTTGACTCTTCCTTCAGAGGAGTAGCCGTGTTAGTCTGGATCTGTAAAAGCAGCAGAGAATCCTGTGGCACCTTATAGACTAACAGACGTCTGTTAGTCTATAAGGTGCACAGGATTCTCTGCTGCTTTGACTCTTCTTGTAGTCAGGACTGACTCTATTTTTAGACAGCATAAGGGAGGATTGACTCAGGCCAGTGAGTCAATCCAAGTTTGCTTTTGCGTTGCGCCCCCGCTGATTTTAGCCAGGGCACTCATGATAGCAGCGGACAGTTCAGAGAAGGAGAGATAACCGTCATGTCATTGCCAGTTTTCTCTGGCAGTAGACGGTACAGAACGACTGGTAACCCATCTCTGCTATCATTGCAAAAGCAATTGAATGCTGGTGTGTAGCGCTCGAGTGTCGCCTCTGTCTCCACGGCATCTAGTACACAAATGGTGACGGGAAAAACAAAAAGCCGACGGTCTCTAGTGCTGCCGTGCTATTGTTTCTGCAAGGGCAATCCAGGAGAAAAATGTGCGAAAGGACTGTCTGCTGATGTTTTCCCGGAGCAAGGAATGACTGACGACATTTACCCAGAACCCCCGTGACCATTAACATTAGCATCAGGGGCCGGGGATCATGGACGGAACGAAGGGGGTGCTGAGGACTCCCGCTATCCCACAGTCCTCAGCAGTCTCGTAAAACTATTTGCATTCTTGGCTTAGCGCCAGTGTCTGTAGCTTACAACACGGTGTCTTTTATGGTTCACGGAACAGCTATTCAGTTTCCTTCCCTACCCCAGCACGAGAAATGAAAGTTAAATAAAGCAATCCTTGAGTACTTACAATGTCACCCTCTTTGTACTGAATGCTACTGATAGAGGCGAATCTGCAGCACTGAGAGCATTAGAGCTTTGCACAGTGGCAGTATCATAACC
The DNA here is from genome assembly GCF_003597395.2 of Chelonoidis abingdonii. Classification (NCBI taxonomy): domain Eukaryota; kingdom Metazoa; phylum Chordata; order Testudines; family Testudinidae; genus Chelonoidis; species Chelonoidis abingdonii. Next base: position 96,833,896 of record NC_133776.1, on the reverse strand, counting down.
AATGAAGTTAATCTGAGGTGTGATTATTGCTACTTGAAAATCCGCTCCTCCTCCTTCCTGGTGGTAGATGGTACAGTACTACTGTAGACAGCAGAAACTGTTACCATCTCCCTCTTTTTGTTACACTCACCAGTAAATGGGACAGAATGGATAATAACCCTGTGTAAATTTTTGAAAGGAAAATGGGGATTAACTCACTTGGGACTGGGTCAATCCTGCCCTTTACGGTTAATAAAAATAGAGTCAGTCCAGACAAGAATAGGATACAGTGTATTAAAATCAGTGTAGCACAGCGCAGCTGCTCCGCGTTCAGTATTCACAGAGGGAGCCGCTGCAAGTAACGCAACCGTTGCTTCCCACCTACCTGGGCTACCACAGCAGTGCCCCCCCACCCATTGTTGGCATGATGTTATGAAGAATGCATGAATAAGAATCACAGAGTAGTTACTGAGATCAAATGAGGGGAGGGAGCCACCATGGGCTATGACAGTCCATGCAGTTCAGAATCTTTTCTTTACGCAAGAGAGGAAGGGGTCTGATGAAGCTCAGCCCCCAGGTGATAAGATGAAGACAGTTACCAGGCGTTCTGTACCATCCACTGTCAGAAAAAGGGAGTCATTCCCATTTTCACCCCGGAGCCCCCGGCCACACTCAGCCAGGAGCACTCACTGGGCGCCGTCTACCCTGGGGAGGGGCAGAGGAGCGGATACTGCTCTTCACCGCAGCAGCATCGCGTCTGCCAGCAGCATTCAGTACACAGAGGGTGACATTTACAGTACTCAAGGAATTATTTATTTCACTTTTTTTACCGTGCTGGAGGGGGGAAAAAACTGACGAGCTGTTTCCGTGAACCACGCAAGACACCGTGTATTACGCTGCAGACATTGGGCGCGCAGCCAAAATGCAAATAGTTTTCAGAGACCGCTGTGGAGACTGGTAGCTGTAGTCCTCATTACCCCTCTCCTCCCTCCATGACCATCCGTTTGAGTGTCTGGCTTCCCGTTACTGTTGTCACGCACCGCTGTGTATCCTGTAGTTTATTTTTCAAAGGCTTTGGCATTTCCTGTTCTTTAACGGAGCTCTGATAAAAGAGATTTGTCTCACCATACAGCGATCATCTGCTATCTCCCGTAAGGTTCAATGCAGGAGCTACTTTTGCATTTGAACTGCATCGCCACCCGTGGTGATCAGAGCTGGACACGTGAAAGCAGGAAATGTCACTGTAAGCTCTCGGGGATTTCCCTGTTTACCGGCACTCCGCATCCGAGTTCGGATTGCGGACCAGAGCGGTCAGTGGTGCACTGTCCTGCCTAGAATAATAGGCAAGTGTAACAGAGATCCAGTGTATCAGAGAGCACAGGTGCTCCGTGTCAGTATTCACAGGGGTTGCCCCTGCAAGAAGCGCACCCGTTGCTTTCCTCCTCCCTCAACCTTCCTGGGCTACCGTGTCAGTCCCCTCCCCCGTTTGTGTCATGAAGTTTAAGGAATACCAGAATAAGAAACAGAGACTTGTTAGTGAGCAGGAGAACAATGATGTCGGGGGGGGGGGAGGCACTTGGAGGCAGCCTCCCGGGGCTATGACAGTCCAGGCAGAATGGACTCTATTTTTAGACACCATAAGGGAGGAATTGACTCATTGCCAAGCGAGTCAATCCCAAATGTGATTGCAAAAATTTTCAGCCCCAAGTTTCATGATTAAGCTTGTTATTAGCCGTTCTGTCCTATCTACTGCTAGCGGTAGCAATGTTGCCCTCGATGTTGAGAATTTAGGCAGTTCTCCTGGATGGTGGGCAGGTCTGCAGAACGTCTACCACAGAGAGGAGAAGATGGAGAGAGAGTGGATACTGCTCTTCAGTGCTGTAGCGTCCCGTCTACCAGCAGCATTCAGTACACATAGGGTGACATAGAAAGTAGTCAAGGAATGATTTCTTACCCTTTTTTTTCACGTTGTGGAGGGGGGGAAAGAAACTGAGGAGCTGTTCCCTGAACCACGCCAGACACTGTGTTTGAACCTACAGACATTGGGAGCTCTGCCAATAATGCAAATAATTTTCAGAGACTGCTGTGGACTGTGGGGATAGCTGGAGTCCTCAGTACCCCTCCCTCCCTTCATGAGCGTCCATTTGAGTCTCTGGCTTCCCGTTACGCTTGTCACGCAGCGCTGTGTATCCTGCAGTTTTTTATTCAAACGCTTTGGCGTTTCGTGTTCTGTAACGGAGCTGGATACAACAGATTTGTCTCCCCATAAGCGATCAGACCTAGTATCTCCCGTACGGTCCATGCTGGAGCTCTTTTTGGATTTGAGACTGCATCGCCAGCCGTGCTGATCAGAGCTCCCGCTGGACAAGCAGGAAATGTAATTCAAAAGTTCCGCGGGGCTTTTCCTGTTTACCTGCCCGCTGCATCCGAGTTCAGATTGCTGTCCAGAGCGGTCAGTGCAGCACTCTGGATGCGCCAGAGGCCAATAACGTCGATTTCCGTCCACACGAACCTAATCCGAGTTATCACTATCAAATTTAGCGCTACTCCTCTCGTTTGGGAGTTCCGAAATCGATTTAAGGAGGCGGTTAACTCGATATTAATGACGACGTCGTGTGAACGGATACAGCGTTAAATCGGTATATCGGCCATTAAACCGATTTAAAGTCGCAGTGTAGACCTGGCCTTTATGTCACCAGATGCCAGACTATGTCTTCATATTATAGCTGGAATGTCATAATTGTTTCAGCATTTTGTAAAGCTTATTTCTCAAATGTAGAACATTCTTTTAAAAAATGATTTGCTTTAGTAAGTTACAGATATATTTAAAAAAAAGTCTGCCATTTTCTGTCCCATCATTTTGAAGACACAATAGCTACAGCAGAAAATGGTCTACTTGTCTATTTCGTATTACAACAGACATATCTTCATCTGTTATGTATTTATAGGATCAGATGTTTTTCAGAAGAGCCCATGGGATTTAAGTACTCTGGCTAAAATATTCAAAAGCCTTTAATTGACTAAGTCCTAGTTTCAAAAGTGACTAGGCCCTGGTCTATACTATGAGTTAGGTCGAATTTAGCAGCATTACATCAATTTAACCTGCACCTGTCCACATGACAAAGCCTTTTTTGTTGACTTAAAGGGCTCTTAAAATTAATTTCTGTTCTCCTCCCTGAGGGGATTAGCACTGAAATTGACCCTGCTAGGTTGAATTTGGGGTAGTGTGGATGCAATTCAACGGTACTGGCCTCTGGGAGCTATCCCAGAGTGCTCCATTGTGACCGCTCTGGACAGCACTCTCAACTCAGATGCACTGGCCAGGCAGACAGGAAAAGCCCCATGAACTTTTGAATTTCATTTCCTGTTTGGCCAGCGTAGTGGGCTGATCAGCACAGGTGACCATGCAGAGCTCATCAGCACAGGTGATCATGGAGTCCCAGAATCGCAAAAAAGCTCCAGCATGGACCAAACGGGAGGTACTGGATCTGATCACTGTATGGGGAGATGAATCCATGCTATCTAAACTCTGTTCCAAAAGATGAAATGTCGTAATAATCTCCAAGGGCATGAAGAGTGCCCCTACAACTACCCCACCCTTGTGCTTCCCTTCTCCAACACCCCTGCTGGGCCACTTTGGCAGTTATCCCCCCATTTGTGCGACAAATTAATAAAGAATATATTAATTTGAAACAACTACTTTATTGTCTCTGCAAGTGGAGCTCAAAGGGGGGAGAGAAGGGCAGCTGGCTTACAGGGAAGTACAGTGAAGAAAGGGAGCGGGTTTTCATCAAGGAGAAACAAACAGAACTTTCACTCCGTAGCCTGGCCAATCATGAAACTGGTTTTCAAAACTTCTGTGATACACAGCGCGCCCTGCTGTGCTCTTCCCCACCCTGATGCCTGGCTGCGCGTAATTAGCCACCAGGCGATTTGCCTTAACCACCCACCCTGTCATAAACGTCTCCCTCTTACTCTCAAAGATATCGTGGTGCACCCAGCAAGCAGTAATAATGATGGGAATATGGTTTTACTGAGGTCTAACTGAGTCAGTAAACTGCGCCTGTGAGCTTTTAAATGTCCAAAGGCACATTCTACCACCATTCTGCACTTGCTCACCCTACAGTTGAACTGCTCCTTACTACTGTCCAGGCTTCATGAGCCATGGGAGCAAGGAGTAGGCGCGACCACACAGTGCTGCCGACTGGGAGAGAAGCCTGAGGAAGAAGCCTCCAGCTGGCATGATATTCCAGGCAGGACTGAATCTCCATGAGACGAAACTTAAAGAAGAGAATGACCTGGAGTCACTCTCATTTTTGGCCAGGTGCCCCCAACCAACCTAACAGAGGTTGGCCAGGAGTACTCACAGGATAACGATGATGGATGGCAGGGGTATTGTACCATCTGCCATCCACAAGGCAAGGCAAGGGAATGCTGCTGTGTAGCACTGCAGTACCACATCTATCAGCAGAACCCAGGAGACATACGGTGACAGAGAGCTGAGTGGGCTCCATGTTTGCCGTGGTATGTCGTCTGCATGGGTAACCCAGGAAAAAAGGCAAGAAACAATTTTTTGCCATTGCTTTCACGGAGGCAGGGAAGGGGGCCTGACAACATGTACCCAGAACCACCCGCTAGGCCCTTCCCTTCGAGCCGGTAGCCTGCAGGCTCTGGGCTAGAGCTCCCTAGCCTCCCGGAGCCTGGCCAGCACTGCGCTGTCCACGGTGCTAGTCTCCCACCAGAGGCCTGGAACAGACTGACTGCTCTCTTCCTGGGCTGCCTTCTTATAGGGCTGAGCCGGGCCCTGACTGGCTCACAATAAGCCCTTCTTTGATTGGATCCCTGTTTGCGCAGACGCCCTGTCCTGTCACAGCCCACACTCACAGGGAGTAGGGCAGTCTGCCCCACTATGTAATGAAATAAAGACAAGACTTTACTTTTTCACTTAGTTACCATATTTCCAAAAGGCTAATAGAGTTTCGGTTCATTTCAGTTTGAGACCTTTTCAGTGAAGGAACTAAGCGTAACTGTTCTTTAAACATAACTGTAAAAATGGTTATAATGAAATTCCCTGAGTTTGGCTCCTCTGACAGTTCAGTCATCAGATGGAACTAATATTGTGTTATGATGCAACAATCTCTAAATATAGTCTGCAATTTGCACACAATAATGTGATCTGCAGCAAATCCTAGTTCACAGCATTATGATGAAGTGGGCTTTGTTTTGGGGAAATGTCTCATAAAGGAAACAAGACAAAACTGAAATCTAAAATAAGGCTTGAGACAAGTAAGCTAATAAATTAGGGTGTGAAAATCTATTTACTTTAAAAAATAGCTGGAGTCAAGAAAATTCAAATAGATAAAGTCAAATTGTGTCAGTAAAGAATTCAACAATCAAAGAGGCTGAATAAATCATTGAAAATCAAATCCATGTTGCTGCAGAGTAATTTCTACCAGGTGGACTGGGAGTTTCTTATAACAGTTAGAAACAGCATGGAGCTGAATTCTAAATTCTCGGGATTTTTTATCCTGTATGCTTTACATCTCTGTCTGGTTGAGTAGCCAATCATTTTCCTGCATTCGTCCACACAGTACACAGCCTGTCCTTATTCAGACAAGTCACCAATGCAATTATAGGATTTATGAGTTTGAGGTCTGTTTTGATTAGATGATGCCCATAACAGCTAGCACCAAGTCTGCTGTATCCCTAGATATCCTTCAGTGGGTTCTCATTATCTGGGGTGGGCAGGGGAAGCTGGTTAAAACTACAGCTTATATACTAGGATCCTTGCCATAAGTGGCTTTCAATAAAACCATGCTTTGCTTTTGCTGCCATAGTTTTCCATTTTGTACTCTTTATATTTAGTGGGAGAGTTTGTAGCTAAAAATCCATGTAAACAGGTTGAGCTTAAAATATACTTATTTCTGAAGGCCTAGGGAATAATTATTTCGGTAATTGTGGATTAAAACAATTAGAAAAAGAATCAAATACAGCACAAAATCAAGGCCTTTTGTCCAAGTAACTTAATTATTAGAACTTTTTCTTATTGTAGTCTGTATTTTAAAAAGCCATCTACCATTCTCTGTAGTATAATATACACAGCCTGTTGAAAGCAATAAATAAAGTATACTCAAGTCTAAATGGAGACATTTAGGGCAAAGTTCAAAGGTGACATTTGAAGGCTTGATTGGCTTAATAAGCAATTTGAGTTTGGAAGATACTTTCCTCCTTCTCCCTCTAGGGATAGGCTTCCAGGTGGATCTAATGACACCTCTGTTTAGATCAAAACAGAAATCCAGGAAGAACATGCAGAAAGGAGATAAGGTAGGTGGATACAGCTTACATTTATTGTGTTGGCTTCAACAGGGAAATGAGATGGTCAGGTTGATTCATAGAGTGCATACAGATCTTTTCCTGCTCTAACAAAGCCAGCTATTCATTTTTGAACTGATAACAATGCAGCATTAATCAGCCTCCTCCGAAGATGCATATCACCTGGATTTTGTCACCTGCTAGGATAGCCAGGGTGGATATCATTGCATTCACCCAATCACCTAAAACTGCTGATACACATGCTTTGGGAATGTGCACTCATACAGGGGAAGTCCTTAGCACTGAATTCCTGAGTCTAAAAGATGTATGTTGGGAGAAACCTGGAAGCAGGTGGCCCTCCATTCATGCTAAATGAGCGACCAATTAAATATCATATTGTTTAGAGAGAGCTGAAATAATTGGAGCATCCAACCAAACCACAGGCTACAGGCAAGGCCATTCAGTAAACTGAGCTATGTGGGCAGAGAGCAGAGACTTAAAATAAATAATTTTAAAAAAAAATTTCCATCCCAAATCAAGATGAAAATTCAAAATCTCAAACATTTTCACAAACCAGTAATTTGAAAAAAAATGCTTTGTTTCAACAATTTTGAAGTGAATCATTTTGATTTCAACCATTTATTTTTTTAAATGAAAGGGCATTTCCAATCTGAAAATAAAACTTTTCATTTTGAAAATGTCAAAATATCAAAAAAAATGTTGAATAGACACATTTGTCAAAACCAACCCTTTTTCACAAATGGTTTCAATTTCAACAAATCAATATTTTCCAATAAAAAAGAATTATTGGAAAATTTCCAACCAGCTCTAGACTGATTGTGGGCTGAATGAAAATGCTGGGTTGGGGGATTAATTTGTGTGGGGGTGGAGGGGAGGAACAGAAGTTGCTGAAACAATCACCAAAACAGGCAGACAGAGGAGGCAGGAAAGATGCCAAGACACAGAAAGAACAGCAGTTGTGGTGTGACCCTCAGAAAAACTACCAGTGAGCTTTTGGGTAAAGTGCTGTCTGGGAAGAGGCTTGGAATGGAAAGCATCTGTCCCTCCTGTTTGATTCCTGCTATGTTCAGGGAAACATGACTGTACATACATTCTGCATAAAAGAAACAGGACTGCATTAAAAAGATACCTGACTCCATCATCAATTTCTCCTCCTAGGGGAGCAGCCAGCTAACAGCTCAAGTCAAAAGGGGCAATATAGGCACACAAAGTGGTACACATACATTTTCTCTGTCATCCATTCATTCTGACTCGGCCCACATAGGGGTTTGGAAAAATCAATCCTTAATTATATACCTGTGTTCACTTACCCTTTTGTATGCATGCATAGCCATTATTGAAACTCTGGCCTTTAAAGGTTATAATATATTCTCCTTAGTGTGCACTTTTAAATACCACAGGGAATTTGGAGAGAGTATACTATATTGTTTGAAAACAAAAGATGAGAGAAAAAACTGCTCTCTCCCATTGCAGGTAGCTTCTGTTTTTACAACCTAAAACAAGCCACTTATTCTATAAATAAGGAATTAATGAGCTCTTTCAAACAGAACTATTGAAGGCATTTGAAACTGTTCAATTACATTATGGGATACGATTTCAGAGATTTACTCTATGAAATCTCACAGAACGCTATGAATAATTAATGTTCATTATAATACAAAGCCTGTTTAATACTACAATCCCCCATCACTGATGAGTAATTTCAACCCAGTAATTCTCTAATAGATAAGGCACCAGTAAGTATCAGGGCATCTTTCACTGTCATGATCCCTTGCACAAGAGGATGAAGGGCTAGAAAATACACTGTAGTTCAGGGAACAAACCTACACTGGCAAAAGGATGCATTAGATGATCTAACAGCTGTTTTCCATCTCTAATTCTAAGGTCTTCAGTGATTGAGAAATCACCAAATCTGGTGAGAATATAATCCAGGTGGTCAGATAACTGCACCTCCCACCCCTTTGAGAGCACCCCACTTAGGTCTCAGCCATCTAGCTGTCATTTATCTCAGGGCCAGATGTTGCAATCCTCATTCTCCAGACTAGGGATTTAGGCTGCAGACTGCCCTCCAATTCACTGTGATTATCTCCATAGGTCTGATTTTAGTTCAGTGCCTGCATTCCTGTACTCTCAAGGTCAATGACAGGGCTAACCAATGACCAGTCCACTTTCATACAGCAAAGTACTGTTACCAGAACAAAGTCATTAGAGAGAGAGCATACCATAAAAAAACAATAGTTTATACACATGTCCAGCTTACCAGATGTCACCTATCTTCCACATGGAGACCCTGGAAAGTACTTCAGGCCCTTGTTACAAGGTCTGTCTCTCTTGGCCACAGCTCCAGGTCTGCCCTTGGATCAAGTGTGATTGTAACCTCTCTCCCTGTGTTAGGGTAGTCACTTTATACAGGGTTCAGCCAGGTCAAACCAATCTGTGCAATTTCCCCCAGAGGGGAAAGATATTTTTGCTGAATCAGGATCTTATTGCTGAGTACTTTTGGAGAAAGTCTTCTCAGAGCTAGGCTGACTTCTTTATTTTCTTGCTAAATAACTTTAATTTTTGTCTTCACAGACACTTTTCCCCAAACCAATTATTGCAAAACCCCTCCTCTTCAGCTGTCCACAAGCATGCCCTACTATCCCTTTCCCCAGTGCAGCAGGCTGCACAGCAGGAGAATGTAAAGGGTGTGCATAGTTTTGCAGCTTGGCTGTCTCTAAAGGGCAAGAGGATAAATGGAAAAAGACAGCAAAGACATAAGAAGCAACTATGGGGTGTAGGCCTTTGAAGAGAAGACAGTCTACTCTCTAGGATATTCAAATCCTGTTTTTCTGTATCTTGCTTCTGATCACATCACCCACTTCCCTTGAATCCTCTTCATTTTTATCATCTGAAATTCAAACTTCTTATCTTAGTTTTCAAGGTCGTACATAATCTCACCTAAAACCTAACCTCTCCTCTTGCTTCTACTTCTCCACTGCCCTGTGCTTTGTATAGTCCATCAGTGCAAAATGCTGCCATTCTGATGTGACTTCTCTTACAATGAGTCTGTGCATGTAGTTCAACTCGAGGAAAGATGGCAGAATCTGGCTTTTAAAACTAAGAAAAAAACACCCTATATTCTTGATATCTGTATTCCTAGCTTTCATTCTAATGTTTCTGAGCTCAATGCATGGATTCATTTACTGGCTTTTCACAGCCAAGACCCTTGGTTTGTAAAGGCCCTAAACTGCAGTAGACGTGATCATGATTCAGTTTAATCACAAATGCATAATGGACCACATCAAAAAGAGGCCTGACATTTGCCACAATCTTCAGAAGTGAACAATGGAAAATGAACAGTTATTTGCCCACTAGAGAGGGCAGCCCTTCCAGGTTAGTAAGTACTTTGTGAAGAGTTTTCCTTTCTGGTCTCTAATTTACTAAGACAAAGCCTTATTTACGCATAGACATAAGGATACATTATTGCTTCATTTTGTACCAAATATTCTTCCTATATGATTTTTTTTCCTACATAGTTACTTCTAAATAAATGTGCTATTAATATCCTGTGCACTGCCTCTATTTAATCTGTTTTTGAAGCAGGTATATACTCAGCAAAGAAGGACTCAACTTTTTTCAAATTGAGTAATAACTTGATCCTCAATAGTCAGATGGTCAACTGTTTTTTTTAATGAATTATTATTTAATGTCCCTCACATAATACTAATACTTGTCATTATCATCATCACTAACTAAGGATTAGAGTCCAGTACACCTGCTCACATTGCCTATTTCCTTATTCTGCAAATAAATCCACTGATTTCAGGGAGACTAAGTGCTACTCGCTGGCCCTGATCCAAAGTCTATTGAAATCAATGAGAGTTCTTCCACTGATTTCAATGGGTTTGGGATCTGGCCTAATATGGGATGGGTATTAAATTCTGGGCCTACATGAAAGGTCTGGTCCCATGGGGTAGAGCCTCCCCTGTTGTAAATCACCATAGCTGTGCAGTCAATGGAGCTATAACAATTCATATCAGGTGAGGATCTTCACCTATTCATTGGAATTTGAGGAACTGTGCCTGAATAGGGAAAAGAGAAAAAAGGTTGGAAACTGGATACTACAGGAACATTGTCTTAACCCTTATTCATGCTCTACTTACAAGGAAACATTTAAGTTATCATTTTAAATAGTGTGTCAGACAGCTGGACTTACTAGAAATCAGAACACACTCCCCCACTGCAACACAGATCAGCAGTTTATCTCTTTTATTGTAATTTTAATAAGCACTCTAAAGTGCTTTAAAACAAACTGCACACACATCTATCCACTCTAAGTGTCCCTGGGGACTGGTTTTCATGAATTCACTGCTCCTATTTAAATTGATAGGAACTCTATTTGCATGTTCATATCCTAACTGGAAGCCTTGCTTCCCATAAATGATCTTACAGCCTTCCATGATAAAGAATGTCACAAGGAAATAAAAACTCTCATATCTGGGCTGAAATGTGGCTAATCAAGTTTTACAACTCTTGTCTTCCTAAAAGAGTAGCATGGTGCAAAAACAGCTGAGCTCTTACGGTCTTTTGCAGAAATGTAGAGATACTTACATAACTGATATTCTCAGTCTGTTAACAATGTGTAAGAGCAAATATAAGCACAACATTACAAGTGTATGCAGCTCATTTCGAATGGTAGGCTTCAGCTAATCTCCAGTGTACAGCTCCAAAGCACAAATTTGTTTCCTTATCTCATTGTCTGTTTGATGAGGCACAGTTCTTCAGAATATAAAATATTAACACCTTAAAAGACTTTCTATATTGATATATGAAACCAGGAATGGATAATTTATGTGATGAAAGTAAGTGGTGATGATGTAAGTCTATAAACTCTGCAGATAAATCCACATTAAGGGCCTTCACTCTTTAGCTTTAAAAAAAAAGAAATCTAAATGAAATGCATTTTTCAGCAGGGGCCTCAATAGGAACCTACTGAAAAGGAGACAAAGGAAACCTGATAAGACACGTGAAACTTGCTTTATGGGAAATAAAGTAGAGTTCCATGTTCAGGCAGCTAAAAGGAAAAGATATGATGAAAATATTCTACAGGCTTTGACCCCTTAATTACTCAAATTACTCTGTTGGCAGATACTAATGGAATCCTGTTCAACCAACCAACCTTAGAAATGCTGGGCCACAAGGCCAAGTTGTTGCCTCCTGTGGGAGTGGGCAACGGGGGATGAAACCTGATCAATGCTCCCCTTATTGAGGGCCGGATCATCCTTCTGTGGTAAAACCCTTGTGATCTGGAGGATCGAATGGAGGAGATCTCTGATGATAAACCCTTATGGAGATACACTCCTGTGCCCCCTCAACATCCACCATTCCACTGCAGGAGATGAAGTTTTCTCCTCCATGATCAGAGCGTCTACCAGGAAGAGCCTAGCTTCTAAGCACTTCTCTGCTGGCTCTGGTCCCCACCAGCGCTGAGTGCGAAGAAAGTGGGTCAGTTGAATACTAGCCTTTCGTATGTCTTTGTATATGCAGGTTTCTGTATGTGATCTCTGACACCTATTCTAGAGCCTTGAAGCTTAAATATTGTTATTATACCACTGTATAATAAGGAAAAGATCAGTATAGGAAGTATGAAGAACAGAGTTTTTGCTCATTAAGAGGTATCTTTCTGATGGATCAAGGCTTAACTTTCCTTTCTGCAGCAATTCAATTTCTGTGACTGAAAATCTAAGTAATTGCTCTTTTACTACTAAATTTCTGCCCACCATCACAAGACCTTACTCCATGAGTTTTCCTACTAAATAAATGGGGCAAACGTATAGAGTATGGCGCTCAGCATGAATAAGGGCATTAGAAGCGGTGTATAGTTCGAAGAGTAAGTATTCACTTTTCTACCAACAATAAAGTTGCCTGAAAACATTTAACTCACAAAAACAGAAAACCCCATTTTGAAGATAAAGCCTAGAAAGACATTTGCACATTATAACAATTTGTGCTGAAATCCCATGTGGTACTCAGAACTTTGAACATTCCTCCCTCCACACCATCACATCACAATATATATTCTTTCTGAGTAACGGCTTCAATGAGGGTAGCTAACGACTGTCACTCAGTAACATTTTTTGTAAGTTAAAAACTTTGTGAAAGCCCCACAAATATGAAATTAAATCATGCCCACGGCATTCCTTTTAATCTCTTTGCCTTTTTATTTCACTTTGGAACAGAGACAGGCCTGCTGATAATTTGCTATCCCCTGCCAATACTTGTGCTTCTCTTTTTCTAAGATAAATGCTTGATGCAGTACCCAGCCTGGCAAGATACTGACCCCTCACTTAGATTTGAGGGTGCTCAGCACTGAGGAGGCTCAAACCCAACCCTGACTCACACTGGATTGACAGGAACTTTTAATTTAAATCTATAACAATTGATTTTTGATCCCAGAAGCTTTGGTATTATTATTTTCCCCACCTTAGAACTCATGTTTGGAGCACGTGACTTTTTGTTAAATGAATTACAAGGAAAGTTACAGAACAACGAAAGTATGAGGATATAATCATTTTGATCTTTAAATAAGAGTTTTTTGTTTTATTTGGAGCTGTGGTCTTGTTTTGGTCTCTGTGGGTGAAACTTACCCTGTATCTGCATAGGTGATAGCAAGGGCTGTGTCCTTTCTGCATGGATCATCTAAGAATATATTTTCTGACTGCAGGCTGAAAGTGTATTTTTTGTTTTGGTATATTGGTTAATTTAAATATATCTCAGGAGGAAGCTGAGAATAATACTGCTTTACTCCAGCAGATTGTAAAGATCAAAAGTGAAATAAATCAAAGAGGATGTACAACAGATATAGACGTTATTACACCATCTCACTTATTATGCTATAGTTACGGTTCAGCTAACAATTCCATTAGAAGTTACTGTTCTGTGTTTCAGATAACTTGGAAGTAAAAATTCCCTTGATATGAAGCCTTAGAATAAAGATTCTTAGCTTTAAAAAAAATGCCAAACCTAGTGTGAATAGACATGAATGATTTTTGTTTAATTATTATTTGTTGATATATTTGTTGGGAAGATGGCAACCTTCACATAGTCCTCCTACTTTAGCATGTCCAATGCCACCAATGTGGTGACCACCAAACAATGGCCTCCCCATCCAAAAAGCAACTCAAGTGATGATCTCAAGTGAAATGGCCGTTTTCAGGGCAAACACCAAATCATAGACTCTACTGATATGTATGCCAACTCAATGTGGAAGGTCTCTCTCCTGTGAAATGTGATTACCTAACCAAGCTGATATTCAAACAGAATATATTTGTTTGATTATTATTATTAATTATCCTGCATATACATTTCCAGAGCTCTACCCGCATCCGAATGCTAGTGTAATATGAAGAGCAGTCTCAGAGGACTTTGAAGAGGTCTCTGCCAGAAATTTTATTTTTTTACCACACTCATTCTTGAAGGGCTACAGTTGGAACATCTCCACTTGAGCTGTACCACAGTGTTTTTTCCTTAACAGACATTTTTGATATAAACAAAAAACAACAAAAAAAGTTTTCATCGACATTTTCCATGGAAGTTTGAGTTTCAGATGAAAGTTGCAAAGTTTAATGTTTTCTCTCAGTCTTTGGACAAAATCTTTCATTGAAAAAATAAAATTCAGCAGGAAGCAGATATTTTTAATGACAAATCCTGTTTTGTCAAAAATCCAATTTTCCATCAAAAATAGTTTTGAGAGAAAAATGTCAGGCAGCCCTAATCTCCACAGCTGAACTCATCTGGCTCATGGTATCTTGTTATGTGTCATCTATTATCATGAACTTGGACTTACTCACTATTTGGTCAACATGACATTAGCTTCCCTCACCACTGTACTATGGACCAGCCCTCTCAAAGGCGAATAGCAAATATATCTCACTACTGGCAGTTGATATTATCTATCTGGCATCATACATCCTTAAAAAAAGAACAGGAGTACTTGTGGCACCTTAGAGACTAACAAATTTTTTTCAGCATGAGCTTTCGTGAGCTATAGCTCACTTCTTCAGATGCATGGAATGGAACATTCTCATGAAAGCTCATGCTGAAATAAATTTGTTAGTCTCTAAGGTGCCACAAGTACTCCTGTTCTTTTTGCGGATACAGACTAACACGGCTGCTACTCTGAAACCATACATCCTTAAGTCACATTCCTCAAAATATCCAGAAATATGGATAATTAATTATCTGGCCTAAGAATTAAATTGGAATGAATAGAAGTTATTCACAGTAACTTTATTAAAACTATGCTAAACATTGACTGTATACATGCATAACTCTCAGAACAATTAATATTCTCAGAATAGAATATATTTTGTCTATAGTATCCAAACTACTTCTGCTAAATGTTTTTTTTGAGATGGGGTAACCGGAGCTGAACATAGTGTTCCAGGTAAGGGTGAACCACTGATTTATATAACAGTATTATAACATTTTCATTATTATTTTCTCTCCTATTCCTTATGCACCATAACATTTTTGTCCCTTTTTGCTTTCCACTACGTAGGCCTCAGTGACACCAAGGTCTTTCCTGCATTGTTAGAGTAAATTTAGAACTCAGTGACGTGTACCAGTGGTTCAAACAATTCCTTCCAATATGCAATACCTTGTTTTTGTTAATAGTGAATTGTATCTGCTATGGTGCTGTTTATTCACTCAGCTTTGTTAGTTCATTCCATTGATCTTAAGAGGAAATTAAGAAGCTGCAATTTAGAATCCAGGAGAATTCTCTCCATTGCTGGGATTCAAAGATTTCGTTACAAAAATTACATTTAGAGCCCTTTCTTAAATTTATGATTATCTGTATTGCAGTAACAACGATGAGCTCTCATCACGGACCAGGATTCCATTGTGCTGGGTGCGGTACAAACACAGAATAAAAAGCTCCTGTAGTGCCAAAGCAATTTGCCTGTTTCATGATACAGGTAAACCTTTTAATCAGATCAAGCACAGGCCAAGACAGCAAGAAACCTACTCTGAGTGAGGCTGACCAAACAACAGTTGACAGGAGCTGCTGTATGCTTTGAAAGCAGTTTCTAACTGGCTATCACATCAACAGTTAAAAATACCTGTTTGAGGGAATTTCTAAGGATTTGTTCACCAACACCAGCCTGGTGATTGGATAAACATTGTTTAATTGCACGTGCATAAGGACAGAGAATAATTCACCACATACATATGAATGGGAAGTGAAGCAGATCAAAAAAACAGCGCTACATATGTGTACTTCTGAGTCATCCTTAAAAGTGATGGTGAACTTCATAAATTATCTGTAGACTGCAAACTAAATTCTACTTAGTAAAATACAAGGTAACAACAATAATCTATTTTTAATAGCAACAAATCAAAAATATCAAGCTGAAAATACTATCAAAGAGCTCTGGGACTAGTGGAGGACAGCATAAAGTAATATATTAAGTCATTCAGTCATAATCAGTAGATTTAATCCAGAAAGAGCAAAACTCATATTGGAATTTTCTCCAAAAGTTTCGAGAACAGCCAGAAACAGAAGCGATCAAATCCAAACCCCAACAATCTCAGCACAGAGGTGGGAATAAGTCTTAACAAGACAGACAGGGCAGCTCAGAAAACAAGAGCAATATAAAGGAAAGAGACAAAACAATCAAGAACTATATACAACTATAAATGTTGTTTGCACATGGTCAGAGCATCAGTCCTATCAACAGGTAAACAAATGAAGCGGTAGTGAAGAATGTGGAAAGCAGAGGGTTTTGATTTGCAGAACGAACACACTACTTCTCAATCACATCCACCAATCAAAAGTGATGTGACATAGATAATAGATGAGAATGGGGAAAGGCCTGTCAAACCTCTGACAAGGAGATATGAAAAAAAAAGTTAAGCTCTTGTCTTTAAGCAAAATATGGCTTCAGGCCCTGACATTGGGGACATGAGGAAAAAGGGTGTCATATAGTTAGGCAGTCATTTGCTGTGTGTGAAGACGCTGGTCCACCATCCTTTTTTGTGAAAAGAAAGGACAGTATGATGGTTATACGCTACAGCATGCTGGAGTTGCTCCCCTGTTTAATGCTCCTTAGACGTTCTCCAAAGTCAGGAACCAATGTAGGGATTCTAAAATTAGAAGCTGTAATGACCAAATTATCTAATTTGGACAATTTGTGGAAAATACCTGGAGACAAACTTCCTAGACCCCTTTGTTTTGTATGTGCAGAGAGTTAACAGATGTACATCCAACAGAACATAAAATCTAGTAAGTAGATGCATAATTACCCCATGTGTGGGTGCAAACAACTATTTGCACATCAAACTGTATGTACATAAAACAGGAATTTTTATCTCATAGGTATGTCTTCAATATTGTTTTTATGATAATTTTGGCAGCATTCATAGAGCATCTTTTGTAGAAAATACTAAAACACTGTGGAAGCATGTTTTAGAAAACAATTAATATACAGTAGAGAATATGTAGAATTAATTAAAACTGCTTATTGTTGAATTACAGTTCATCCCTTCAGTAAAATATTGAGGCCTAAACCTGGAAAGTGCTGAGCACTACTGTGAAGTGCAGAGTGCTTCCAACTCCGATTGAAGTCAGTGGAACTGAGGGATCCTGCAGCACTTCACAAGTATGCTCGGCCCCATGAAGAATGAAGCCCATAAGGCACGCATGAGAGTTACAGAAATTGTTACTCTACATCTCAGTCATTTGATAGGAAGATTCACTGCTTCAATTTGCTCGTTGCCAATATGTATGAAAACCTATATTTTATCAAGCCGTGTTACAACCCTCAGAGGAGAGTAAGAAAACTCAAGGAAACCATGAGGTTCACTATGCAGAATTTCTGCCTAATATTTCCTCATGGAAGGATGGGTTTTGGTCTTCCCAAAACTGGGAGACCCGAGGATCCATGGAGGAAAGGAGCTGAAATCCCAGAAATCCTGGTGTCTCTGCATAGGATGACGGCCCCTCCACAGGGCTCAGGCTCCCTCTCCCATATGGAGCTGTGGTAGCATCGGCTCTCAGACCCTTCTTTGACAGCAAACAACATTACCTCCCAGGCAGATATTGTTCAGCTTTGGAGGGCACTGTACTCCCTGGTTCTGTCTCATCTTGTTCCCTTGACTTCCAGCAAAATATAGCAGAGCCCAGCTGTATGGGACTGCCATGGAGGGACTTCCTTGGGATCACAGTCAGTCAAGTACTTGAGTATAAGCATCTGAGCCATTGAAGTTAAGCACATTAAATATCTTGCTAAATAGGAGCTAGGGAGAAGTGGAACAGACACGTTACTGAGCTGCATCCCTTCCCCCTTTACTTGTCAGGCCATTTCTTCCTGATTTTACTCATTGTTGTTCCTGTCCACTGTTCACAGTGGAGGGAAGAACAGGCTTCAAAATGAGCTGTTACCGGTGAGTGGCAGGGCTCCTGCCTCAGGCTGAGAGATGTTCTAAGGAACAGCACACGCACACACACAGAGTCGGGCTATATCTACACTAGCTTTTGTCAGTAGAACTTATGTTGCTGAGGAGTGTGAAAAAACACCCATCTGAGTGAGATAAGTTATACCAAGAGCAGCACCGGTGTGGACAGTTATGTCAGCCAGAGACACTATCCTGCTTACATAGCTGCTGGCACTCATTGAGAGTGGTTTAATTATGTAGACAGGAGAGCCCGTGGCCTCAGAACCACCAGGCTAGGTTGTGGACTCCTTTCCATAGATCATGCAGCTCGAAGTGTTTAGCCTGAAAGGAAATGACACTTTGAATCAGGATTCCACAGAAGAAAATTTGAACGGACATTAAGGCAACAAGTCTTTCCATCCATAATATTTTTTTCTAACAGTTCCCAGGCAAATAGTGCCAATGGAGAGGATATTTTATTAGGAATATATCAAAAGAAGTGTGTGGAGCAGGAGGAATCAACAATTCTAGACCAAGTGCAGAAGTCATAGAATGAATATTCATGAGGGCAATGTGTGAAACATTGCACAGTGTTTACCTCTTATAGATTGCAATCACACCAAGTTATATATTGGCAATATGTGATTCCTGCCAAAAGATTGTAAATACATTTTGCACAAGAATATATTTGTCCCTGGCTTCTTTAACATCAGTAAAATGAATCCTGCAATCCAGTGACCCAGTATAAAGAAATAATGATTTAACAGGTTAGTCTTTGAGTAATTTTAAATTTCTAAATATATGCCATGAATGGGCACTGACATATAAGAATTGTTCCATAAAGATATAGCTCCACAGTCACATCCTTTAAGCCATACTTCCACAGTATCCATTAGTGAGAATAGTATGATTCATATATACACAATAGAACATTTTGCCTTAACTTTTTATTTGTAACAAATCTTAATATCAAAGTAATGACTCACAACGTTTCCACAATTATTACACAGAAAATTCAAAGTATGCGTTCTAGAGGCACATAATTTGGATGGATAGTCATTCAGCTGGAAAGGATGTAGCCATAATGATACATTTTCCTTTGGGCACCTTGAACTCTTCCATTTAAATAAAAGAAAAGTGTTTTTTTCTCCATGAAAGTGTGTTATGCACCCTCACTAGGCTTCCTCTGAAAAAAGAAAAAGGAATAGTTAATGACATTGAAAATAGGAGACAGTTTTATGTTGCTTACAAAATGTAGACTTTGTTTTTTAAAGGGCTCCTTATCTATGATTCATAGTGATGAAAACAGTGTCCCAACTACTGGGCAAACTGTGCCTTAAACCAGTGGTTCTCAAACTTGGGCCGCTGCTTGTTCAAGGAAAGCCCCTGGCGGACCAGGCGGGCCGGTTTGTTTACCTGCCACGTCCACAGGTTCAGCCTATCGCGGCTCCCACTGTGAAAAGCCTGGGAGCCAGGATTATCCCAGAGCAATTTAAACGTACCCCACAGGGGCTGGGAACTGAGCCTAGAGGGGGACTAAGAATTTTTGTGTGAAATTTGTTAACCTGGAAGGGGAGTTGAACCCTGGGAATGGCCCAGCCAGGGGGCTCAGTCATGTAAATCTCTGGGAGAGACAGAAAACTAAGGGAAACTAAGGCACGCCCTATGACATTAAACCTATCTCTATCAATTTGTGTGTCAGCTTCCATCTGCTGATAACCCACTCCCCTCTCCTCTTTCCTGAGTCCAGTAGGGTCAGAATTCCCTTTGATCCTACGCTTAGCCTTGGGGGAATAAACCATTCTAACCCAGATGGAGTCAAATAGAGGATATTCTCTAATAAACAGCTTCCCCCTGGTTCCCTCCAGAACTCTTATCTGTACAGTATCATTTTTTTCCCCTGTGGTTTTCTCCCTTAATTTCCTCCTTTGATATTAATTTGTCTGACTGCTAGGCATTAAATCAAACAGATATCCTGACAGGCATATGATATTTATAAGATATATATGCAAACATAACTCCTACATACAACCCAGGCAGCAATCATCATAAAAAAAGGAAAGCAATTTGCATTGATATCTTAGTTTGTATTTCCTGAAAGAAAACATATGCAATACCATAGTTAAATCAACCAGCTCTTATATCAAATTCACAATAATATGTTTTAGCAAATTATTCCAAACTGCATGATCTGTGTTAGAGTTCAGTTGGGTTGGGAATTTGTTTTGCCTTCAAAAAATGTAAGGTCCAAATTAGCAGAGATAATCACATCTAAAATAATAATTATTAAATTGTTTTCAGTAGCACCCATGATGTGATAGATTTTGCTAAACAGAAAGACAAAGGGAAGGGAAAGAAATATAACATAAGGAAAGTAGCTGAGATAATACTTGGCCAGTCATATTTGGTAATTTGAGGTCTGATCCAATACCTAGTGGAGTCATTGGGAGACTTTCTATTAACTTCAGTGAGCTTTGGATCAGTTGAATAAAGTTCTATTACATTTTTATTTCAGGTGTGGGATATCTGCATACACCCAAAGCTCAGAATCTAGCTGTAATATGTCAGTGAATTACCTACACGCATTACATTGGATTTGAGTAGCATTCTGTGCAAGTCGGTCTGGATTTCATTTCTGTACTTTGGAGGTAAACTCCAGCTCTCCCGCTCCTGTGATTGAAATGAACTCTTAGGGTTTTGTGAATCAGGCGTACGTGCTTTGGAGAATCCAGAGCTTATGGCTAATTCTTCTGGTTTGGTCATGGTATCTAACACATTACTCAAAGCCTAAACATAACAAAATAATTTGTGTTTCCAACACTGATGGTGTCTTCTAACATTACAGAATCAAGCTTCTCAACAATCTGGGAGCTCGTTACATGCTATGAGCATTTTACAGATGAGAAAACAGACGCATATGGAGATAGACTCTTGACTCCATTGAAGTGAATAAGACCTTTTCCATTGGCTTCAATGGAACCAGGATTTGATCTTCAGTGACTTGTCCAAAGTCGTAGAACAAGTCTCTGGCAAAGCCAGGAACCCGGCTGCATGGAAGTCAGGCCCCTAAATACCTTTGAGGATCCAGTCTCAATCCTTTTGGTGGCTAATCTTGTGCCTTTACCTTGAAGACGTACTTTGAAAAAAGACTGAGTAGAACAAAGATTAACTCTCTATTGTTTACAATGTAAAATTGAAAATAACCTCAGCAGTTTTTGCTGCCCATCTCATACTGTCTTGTTAGACTAAACAGTCAGTCTCCCTCCAGTAGGGCACAGAAAGCAAAACAGGATCGGTTCCACAGAAACTATGTTTGTAAAGTTCAGAACACAGGAGGAAAAGCTCTTTTTATAATTCCAAACACTTCATCTTATCTTTAGCATCTGCCTGATTACAAACCCCAAAGAGCTGCTTCTCAAAAGAACCCTTCTCCCTCAACTACAGATAGGAAGGGGAAGTCAGGGAGGGAGGAGCATAGGTTGCAGGAGGAAAGAGTTTGAAGGAGATACCAGGAAGTCAGTTTGTGTACATATGGCTAGAATATGAGCTGCAGTTGAAGCATCTCTGTAAATAGTTTTCTTAATAAGGCCCAGTTTATTTTTACAGGCATGGAGTCCTTTCATGGTATTACCCAGCACACCGTACATGAAATGGTCTCCACTGTGGAGTCAATCTCATGATCATAGTTGATAATCAGACTTCCACCTGTAGTTTGTCCCTGGGTGTAAAGAAGGTACCAGCTACACTGCTGCTAATATATCCTCCCTGTCTGATTGATTCATAGATCAGCATCAGTGGTGTTCTATCACAGAGTAAATGAGCAACGGTATTTGGCTGTAAAGGCGATTTAAAATGAATGATGGGAGAAAAAAATAGTAGCTCAAAAATGACAGTTGGTCCAGCCCACATTCACTTGTCAAATGAAGTGTTATCTTAATTAGAGTGTTTGGGCTTCTCACTGAGCTGAATGATTTTTTCCCCCTCCATAGGGCAGGTGAATCCCAACTGTTATAGGATTACCTTTTCATATCTTTATACTCCAGGCTATTGAGTCATAAAGTAGCCGCCCAGGAGGAAGGGAAAACAGAAAGGATGGTTTCCAAAGGTAAGCAATGTAATGAATTCCATTCTGTTGTTAATACTGAAAACTATTCCATGAAATGACAGTATTGCTGCTCAATTGACTTTGCCTGTATCATTTCTATTTGTGATTGCAGCATTTATGACCTAAAATCAGCCCTTGCCAGAAATAAGGGAATAAAAAGATCATAGTCTGAAATATTTCAAAGATTCTATTCAAATAGATTCCAGGTTAGTTTACTGACCAGCTGCTGAACAAAATGAACACTTAGGGCCTGATTCTTCACTCTGTTACACCAGTATCATTCTACTGGCAATCATAGACACAGTCTTGAGTTACACCACCGTAAGCAAGAAGAGAATCAGGAAAGACAGAGATGAGGGAGTAATTTTTTCAAAGTTGCATGTGGGAGTAACATACACAAAGCCTATTAACGGCATCATTCTGAACGTTTCAATGATAGACTCTCTGTTCCCTTCTCAGTTCATTTCCCTCACACATTAAACTAGGAAGACATCAGTAGTGAAGATGCTGTCATACAACTTTCACTTAGTTTTTATTTCCTCTGCCAAAGATCTTACTTCCAGTTGAGGCAGTGTAGTGCGAGTGGGAAGCTTGGTCCTTTTGCCTCCCTATAATTAAATAGGGGATGCCATTTACCAGGGCTGTCAAACCAACACCTTTCCCCAGCACTAATGCCACACAAGGTTTTAAAAGCTGTAGTTTATGGTTATATGCAATTTTTTTCACTTATGTGCATAAATGTCCACACATGGAGCTGCACAATACTCGACTCCCAGGATCTTAACTGAAGTGTGAACTGAGTGTCCATCACTATGCCACTTTGGGGCCTTGGGTTACCAGGTTAGGCTTTGTTTCAGTGCAGTGGGGTTCAACGAACTTCCAACAACAATTAGCTAACCCAATGCAATATTTAGATATGGGGCAGCCAAAGCAGTTCATTGGACAGCTCATGGCTTATGACTCCCACGGGAACTACAAATCCCAGAAATCATTGCACTCTTCCTAGCAAACCATGAAAGAACTGTTGAACCAGTTTTGCCCAATTTAAATTAAAAACAACAAAACACACATCTCTCAGCTGAGACTAAGGGTGGGAAATGTAATAGAAGCACCAGCTCTAAGACCAAAAAGGACAATTGTGATCATCTAGTCACATACATAGAATCATAGAATATCAGGGTTGGAAGGGACCTCAGGAGGTCATCTAGTCCAACCCCGTACTCAAAGCAGAACCAATTCCCAACTAAATCATCCCTGCCAGGGCTTTGTCAAGCCTGACCTTAAAAACCTCTAAGGAAGGAGATTCCACCACCTCCCTAAGTAACCCATTCCAGTGCTTCACCACTCTCAGTGAAAAAGTTTTTCCTAATATCCAACCTAAACCTCCCCCAATGCAACTTGAGACCATTACTCCTTGTTCTGTCATCTGGTACCACTGAGAACAGTCTAGATCCATCCTCTTTGGAACCCCCTTTCAGGTAGTTGAAAGCAGCTATCAAATCCCCCCTCATTCTTCTCTTCTGCAGACTAAACAATCCCAGTTCCCTCAGCCTCTCCTCATAAGTCATGTGCTGCAGCCCCCTAATCATTTTTGTTGCCCTCGGCTGGACTCTTTCCAATTTTTTCACATCCTTCTTGTAGTGTGGGGCCCAAAACTGGACACAGTACTCCAGATGAGGCCTCACCAATGTCGAATAGAGGGGAATGATCACATCCCTCGATCTGCTGGCAATGCTCTACTTATACAGTCCAAAATGCCGTTAGCCTTCTTGGCAACAAGGGCACACTGTTGACTCAAATCCAGCTTCTCGTCCACTGTAACCCCTAAGTCCTTTTCTGCAGAGCTGCTTCCTAGCCATTTGGTCCCTGGTCTGTAACAGTGAATGGGATTCTTCCGTCCCAAGTGCAGGACTCTGCACTTGTCCTTGTTGAACCTCATCAGGTTTCTTTTCGCCCAGTCCTCTAATTTGTCTAGGTCCCTCTGTATCCTATCCCTACCCTCCAGCATATCTACCACTCCTCCACATTTAGTGTCATCTGCAAACTTGCTGAGAGTGCAGTCCACGCCATCCTCCAGATCATTAATGAAGATATTGAACAAAACCAGCCCCGGGGCGACCCTTGGGGCACTCCACTTGAAACCGGCTGCCAACTAGACATGGAGCCATTGATCACTACCCGTTGAGCCCGACGATCTAGCCAGCTAACACAGGCAATAGAATTTTACCTAACAATTCCTGCATCATGCTCAATAACTTATAGCTGAACTGGAATATCTCCTTTAGAAAGACAGCCAACCTTGATTTAAAGATTTTGAGTGATGTCTCCTTTCCTCTGGTCAATTATTCCAGTGGTCACTTACCCTCACTTTTAAACATTTAGAGCCTTACTCACAATTTGAATGTTTCTAACCATTTGCTCTTGTTATGCTAAATTAGAGAGCTGAAAAAGGAATTTGCTTGACTTGAGGAAGTTATGAGGAACTGAAAGTGAGAGGCTAAAATGGAAGCTGGAACTCAGCCTTTTTGTGTGTGCAGACAACAGGCAAAATGCAGCTACAGAAATCATTTACTTTATCCACTGAATGCCAGGGAGCTTGATTTGAAACATTGCTTCCTATTTGGTCTGTATCCACAATTGCCGGCCAAATACCTATATGCACATTTAAGCCTCTAAGAAAGACTAAAGAGAAGCTGACAGTGATATCATGTATGCTGTTTGGAGGCACCAACTTGTCTTTTCCATGCCAATCATTGATATTTAGGGTTTGCCCAACTCCCTTAGGTACTTCTCAAAATTCTAGCCTTAATTTCGAAGGTTCTGGTCCTGCCCACAGCAGCATCCAGAATCATGACCTAGTTTTAAGCATGAAACTTTGGCGTGAGGACCATCTTTTTGTTTTGTGTTTATACAGGACCTGGCATAAGGGAGCCCTAGTCCATGGCTGGGACAAGTAGCTATTCCTCCTTCTATGCTATGGTTTGCTTCCCTAAACATTTCTCCATCTCATCCCCTCTCCGCCCTGCCCTTAACATATCTGGGTCTACCACTCCTGCAATGGTTTATATACATCATAATTCTTATTACTAAAACAGCTGAAACTGGAATGGAGCACAATTTTTCCCCTTTGTGAAACTGCTTACATATTATTATGCAATGTTGACATCCCATTGATCCGTATAAAATCATGTCACATCACATAAAATGTGATTTAACCACACAACATGGCATATTGTCTGCAATATGTTGTATTATTTGGTTGCAAAAATACTCAGTTTTTAACATATCTGTGGGTTCCCAGGAAGCAGATTATTGTACCTGAGGGACAGTGGCCTACGCTCTTCACTGCCAGAATTGTAAGCAGTCAAAAATATTTATTAAACACATTCTTATTTCTCCCCACTTGGGGGAGAAAAGGAAGCCTGCTTCCACCTGCTGGGAAAAATGCCCTTCATATATCAATTCACATTAGCCTTTCAGTAGTCAAAGTCAGGATTCCCTATCACAGAGGTTAAGTTCTGTCCAGTCACATCACATTGTATGTTAGCATGTAACCCAAAGTAATGAAATGCAATGCAAATGCCATGTTCCACTGTTGACTTTGGAATAAGCAATTTCTCTCTTACAGGTGGAAAGTCCAGGGAAAATGCATTACAACAAATTATTAGATTATGTGACAAAGTTCCTCCTCCACCATGGTGGGTCCTGCGCTTATTGGCGGATTTGTTCACCTCAGTGATCTTCCCTTCTTGTGGAACCCACAGTCTGAGTCAGCTCGTCCTGTGTCTGATCAGGAGTTGGGAGGTTTGGGGGGAACCCAGGCCCGCCCTCCACTCCAGCCCAGGACCCTGTGGATCGCAGC
>NC_133776.1:96753323-96799758 GCF_003597395.2 Chelonoidis abingdonii | reverse complement strand
CTGGCGGCGGTCGAGACAGTGGGGAACGAGGCCTACTTTAGCCACTTCTCTCGTTTGCGCGGCCGGGTGGCACCTTGTTCTCCCCCGACTACAGCCCGAGGTGCTGGGGGTCACTGAGGCTGTGCCGGGCCGCCTGCTGCAACCTCCGGGCCGCATGGAGGGGCTTGTGGTTAATCTTGTCAATGCTTATGCCCCGACATCGGGCCCGGAGAGGTTGCATTTTTTTCAGCAGGCGTCCGCCTTCCTCGGCTCCCTGGATCCTTCGTGAGTGCCTGGTCCTGGGGGGGATTTTAATAACACCCTTGAGGAACGGACCGCTCGGGACCGATAGCAGTGCCCGGCCGCCGCGGACGTCCTCCGGGAGATTGTCGAACGCCACTCCCTGGTGGACGCCTGGCGCGACACCACTCCGGACGACGTTTCGACGTTCACCTTCGTCGCGGTGAGGCCCATCGGTCGTGCCACTCCCGGCTGGACCGCATTTATCTATCACGTTTCCACCTTTTACGGGCCCACTCCTCCGGCGTTCGGCCGGCCCCCTTTTCGGGATCACCATCTTGCACCGTGACAGCCTCTCTCTGCGCGGAGAGGCCGGGCCGGCCTATTGGCACTTTAATAATAGTTTGCTGGAGATGCGGGCTTCGTGCGTCCTTCGGGAGTTCTGGCTGGCCTGGCGAGGGCAGCGGCGCGCCTTTTCCTCCGGCGCGGCGGTGTGGGATCTGGGGAAGGTGCGCGCCCGGCTCTTCTGCCGTGACTACACCCGGGGCGCCAGCCGCGGAGGGATGCGCCATAGAGGCAACTGGAAGCGGGAGGTCTTGGAGCTGGAGAGGCGTCTGGCCACCAGCCCCGAGGATCCATCCTCTGCCGGAGCGTGCCGGGAGAAGCGGGAGGAGCTTCGAGCCCTCGAGGACCATCGGGCCCGGGGAGCTTTTGTTCATCGCATCCGCCTCCTTCGGAGATGGACTGCGGCTCCCGCTTCTTCTACGCCCTGGAGAAAAGGAGGGGGCAAGAAACACGTCACCTGCTCCTGGCGGAGACGGCACCCCCCTCACGGACCCGGCGGAGATGTGCGGAGGGCCAGGGCCTTCTACGCGGCCCTTTTCTCCCGGATCCGACCGATCCTAACGCTTGCAGAGTACTCTGGGACGGGCTCCGACGGTCGCACGGGCGACCGACGGCTGAGCTGCCTCTCACTCTGGCCGAGTTCTCGAAGCCTCCGTCGCATGCCCACCAATAATCTCCGGCATGGACGGGCTGACCGTGGAGTTACCGCGTGTTCTAGGACGTTCTCGGCCCAGACCTGGTCACCGTCTGGGCCGAGTCTTTGCAGAGCGGGGTCCTCCCTCTCTCGTGCAGGCGAGCCATGCTCGCCTTATTGGCCGGAAGAGGGGGACCTCCCGATTTACGGAATTGGCGTCCCATCTCGCCTCCTCAGCACGGACTACAAAATCATTGCAAAGGCCATCTCGCTACGTCTAGGGTCCGTGCTGGCGGACGTGGTCCATCCAGACCAGACTACACCGTCCCGGGCCGCACTATCTTTAATAACTTGTATCTGGTCCGGGACCTTCTGGAATTAGGGTGTAGGGATGGTCTGTCGTTCGCCCTCTTGTCCCTGGATCAGGAGACGGCGTTCGACAGGATGGATCACGGGTATCTCCTGGTACTCTGCGAGCGTTCGGCTTCGACCCCGTTTTGTGGGTTTTCTCCAGGTGCTGTACTCTTTTCTGCGGAGTGTCTGGTCAGGCTCAACTGGACCCTGACCGAGCCGGTCAGCTTCGGGAGGGGAGTGCGGCAGGGGTGCCCCTCTTCGGGCCAGCTGTACGCCCTGCGATCGAGCCCTTCCTCTGTCTCCTCCGCGAAGAGGTTGACGGGTTGGTGCTTCGGGAGCCGGAGCTGCCGGCTGGTCCTGTCGGCGTACGCTGACGATGTGTCTCTCGTGGTCCAGGACCCGGCGACTTGGCGCTGGTGGAGGCTTGCCAGCTGGTGGTACTCGGCGGCCTCCTCCGCCGGGTTAACTGGGGTCAAGAGCTCTGGCCTGGTGGTCGGGACGGGTGGGCGGCCGAGCTCCTCCACCCCCCGCTTCAGGCCATCCGGTGGAGCGCGGGTCCGCTGCTCTATCTCGCGCGTTACCTCTCTGCCACGCATCCGTCTCCGCCGGAGAACTGGCACGGTTTTGGAGGGCAGGGTTGCGGGGCGGCTCCGGAAATGGACGGGACTACTCCGTGCCTCTCCCTTCGGGGGAGGGCACTGGTGCTTAATCAACTGGTCCTTGTCCATGCTCTGGTACCGGTCAACACCCTGGGTCCCGGCCCGGATTTCCTGACCAACCTCCGGACGAGGATTCTGGAGTTCTTTTGCCAGGGGACGACTGTCCTCTGCAGGGCTCCTCCACCTGCCCCTGGAGGAAGGGGGGCAGGGCCTGCAGTGCCTTCGCACTCAGTCCGTGTCTTCCGCCTCCAAGGCCCTGCAGAGGCTCCTGTATGGTGCGGGTAGTCCGGCGTGGCGAGCGTACTGGCGCACGCCTTCCTCCGCCGCTTCGAGGGCTCCGATACGACCGGCAGCTCTTTTACCTCCATCCGAGAGGTCTTCCGCGAGACCTCTCCGGGCTGCCGGTCTTCTACCAAGACCTCCTCCGGACCTGGAAGCTCTTTTCGCGACCAGGTCCGTGGCGGCCACCGTGGGGCCGACCTCCTCGCGGAGCCCCGCTACACATCCCAGCTTCGTGTGCAGGTGGCGGAGTCCCCCGCGGTGCGCCGGAGGCTGGTCTTGGCGGGAGTCACCAGGGTCGGAGACCTCCTGGACTACGACGCGGGGAGATTGGCTGGATCCCCTGACGCTCGCCGCGCGCATGGGGCTCTCCAGACCTCCATACTCCCAGGGCGTAACTTCAGGAGGTGAGGGCCGCTTTTGCTGCCTGCTGCTCGGGCTTACCTTCGACGGGTCCGTACGAAGGAGGGCACGCCCGCCCACCCTCCACCCCCGGGCCCCATGGACATTTTTATAGGGCCCCTGCCCCGTGGACCCAATCGGCCCCCTCACCCTTTCTCTGCAAGCCGGCTGCACGATGTGCAGCCGTTCTGTTCCAGACCGCGCCACGGACACATCTGTACACGCTCGTGCTCCACACCCTTCACTACCTCACCCTCTCGTCCCGCCCCGATACCAAATGGCGGACCTCCTGCCACCTCTCGAGGGAGGCAGCCCGGTGGGCCAGCTTGTACTCTGCCCTGGTCCCGCGGCCCGCTGGGGATGTCAGTTGCGCTCCTTCATGGGGCCGTGAGCACGGGGTGTGACTTGGGGCGCGGTTCACCCCTGTCCCCGACACCTGCCCTTTCTGTGGCGTGAAGGAGACCCTGTGCGCACGTTTATTTGGAGTGCGCCAGGTTGCAGCCCCTGTTCCGGCTCCTCCTGAATATCTTTTTACGTTTCTGGTTGCACTTTTCCCCTCACCTTTTTATCTATGCACTCCCATCCGTGGCCCCACGAAGTCGCGGGGATCTCCTTCTCAACCGTTCCTCTTGGCCCTGGCCAAACTAGCCATCTACAACACCCGGGAGAGGAGGATTGGCGACGCGGACTTCCTGCGACTGTAGGCCTTATTTCCATTCCTCCGTCTGTTCACGCAATCCGGGCGGAGTTCCTCTCTGGGCGGCGTCCACTGGCTCCCTTTGACGCCTTTGAGGAGCAGTGGGCGTTTGTCCGGGGTTCTCTGCTCGGTTTCCCCATCCGGTTCCCTTAGTTTAGCCTAATGACCTCACTCCTGATCCTGTTTTTTCATTCGTTGTCCCACGTAATTATTTTGGTGTTCTAGCCCTGTGGATCCTCCCCTTAGGCTGGGGGGAGGTCCTTTAGAAGTGGGCGGGCTTCGCCCGCCCACCCCTGGGATGCCAATAGGCTAACATACCTGTTTCTCAGTACTTTACCGTAGCCATCTGGCCTTGCCCCATCACAATTAATAAAAGCTCTGAGGCATGTTTCCCCCCTCGTGTATTATATACCTGGAATTTCCATCAGAATATGTCCCCCATCTTTTATCTTCCTTCTCTTTAAACAAATACTCTTCTACTTTCCAACATAAATCCAGCTACAGGATATATATAACACAAATAGGTTCCAGGAACTCCCCTACCATGGAATACAGGGTTAGGAGGGAGGAAACATGAATGTGTGGGTCCATGCACCAGGAGTCATTGGCATCTGCCAAACAGGAAGAATGTCCAGCCCCATGCAATACAGTCTCTGTGGTATATGCCATTTCTACTTATGGAGGCAGAAGAATGAATCTCAAACCCTAGGCACCCTATAACTCCAGCTCAGCCCATAGACTCCAGGCCTGGTTAGCAAGATTTCTTCCTTGCCAGGGAGAACACATCTGCTACATCCCTTGCAGTGCATAGCAGGCTAGTGTGGCCATTTATCTATTACTTATAAAAATATTTCATTGAAAAATCATTTAGAAATGCAGAGAAAAAAGTACAGACCCTTCTGTGATGGGGACGCTAAGGTGTGGGAGGAATTGATACATTTCAAATCTAAGGGCCAAGCTTCACTCAAGAAGCTTCACTCAAGAAAGTCAGAAGAAGCTGGCCACAGAAGCTGACCATAAGAGTTCAGCAGTAAAAATGAGCGTCAGTCCTTTGTAGTGCTTGGATCTGAAGACATGCCAGCAACAGTACTTTAGAGCCCATTCAGAACAACTTTGTTCAAGGAATACTAACGCTTGCCAGGCTCTTCCCCTGCCTCAAGCCTCCAAGCTGAAACTGCAGTATATTCTCTTAATACTAAAATCAATAAGAGAATCTGTCTTCTGGCTGAGACTTATTAAAATGGAAAATAAGAGGCTTCCTAAGAAATGTCTTTTAGCGGTCATGCATAATAAAAACAGACATCCATCCAATCACTTGCTTAAATATATCTAGGGTGGCTTGGAAGGTCTGTGGCTGACATGTCTAAACTACTGAGAAAGATCTTAGAGAAGAGAAAATTGGAGATTGAGCAAAGATTATTAAGTATGTGAGCACAGTCAGATATAGCCAGAGTTAGATCCAAGGTTAACCTGTGTAGTCTCCACTTCCGTGCAGGAGACAGAACTTTCTCGGAGGGCCAGTCTGAGATGATGCATGAATGCCCCCAGGAACCCAGGACCATCACAAACCTCCTCACTTTCCACTCCAAGTGCAAGGCATATTTCTCTGGCCTATCTTCTCTAACATACATGCATAAAAAAGCCCTGCAAATCAAGGTACTCCACTGTACACACCTCTCCCCCTGAGGACAACCGGTAACAGATGCTAGTCACATGAATGCATATCAAAGCATGGTCTCCTCCAGAGCACCCCTTCATGGCCCAAGGTTGCTCTGTAGGCCCCCTGCCATCAGTCTCGCCCTTCTTCGGGGCTCCCCAACTAAACTCTATACAGGTCAGTCTTACAAGCTGCTCCAGCAGGACTGTATTTTCCAAAAATAACAAACCAAAATGCAAAGAACATTAGGCAGGTACCCTGCTGGTCTTTGTCTCTGCCATCAGGGTATTTCCTCATAGGCTAATGCTAGGCTTTCTGTCTCTGGCAGTCAGCTCTTTCTTTTCTCTGCTGTTCCTGAAACTCTCTCAGGCTCTCTCACTTCCATCCACTTCCTACTGCTCTCTATAGCAAGGGTAGGCAACCTGTGGCACGCGATCTGATTTTCAGTAGCACTCACACTGCCTGGGTCCTGGCTCTGCACTTTAATTTTAAATGAAGCTTCTTAAACATTTTAAAAATCTTATTTAATTTACATTCAACAATAGTTTAGTTATATATTATAGACGTATAGAAAGACACCTTCTAAAAATGTTAAAATGTATGACTGGCATGCTAAACCTTAAATTAGAGTGAATTAATGAAGACTCGGCACACCACTTCTGAAAGGTTGCCAACCCCTGATCTATAGGGAATCTTCAGGTCCCTGTTCAGGAGTGCCTCCTTAGTAACTAGAGTAGACTGGACCCAGGCCTCTGGCCCTTAAAGAGGCAAACCACTCTATTACAATGTAATTTTGGAGGATGCTCAGATACTGCAGCAGGGATCAGCGACCTTTGGCGCACGTCCCATCAGGGAAATCCACTGGCTGGCCAGGAAGGTTTGCTTACCTTCAGCGTCCGCAGGTTCAGCCAATTGCTGCTCTCACTGGCTGCGGTTCACCATTCCAGGCCAGGGGAGGCTGCAGGAAGTGACAGCCAGCACATCCCTTGGCCCATGCCGCTTCCCACAGCCCCCATTGGCTTGGAATGGTGAACCGTGGCCAGTGAGAACTGCGATGGACCTAACCTGCTGACGCTGCAGGTAAACAAATCAGTCCGGCCTGATGGGATGTGTGCCAAAGGTTGCCGATCCCTGTACTACGGCAATGAGTACAGTATGAGAACCTATATAAAATATACCTATATAAAAATATTATACTGAAGACAAATTTGGCACAAAAGAGGCCTTTTCTAGAGGAAAAAGTAAGTTTATAGCTTTAACAAATGCAAAAAGAATGACTTGTCACGAGAGGATTTAGGTGTCCTTGTAGTCAAGATGAGGTGAAGTATTTGGAACATTACGTTCTGAATGTGTCCCTTTTATGCCCAACATCAATTGAAATGCATGATGTGTCGTTCCTTCAAACTTGGAAGGTGCCCCAAATGCTTTGAAGTTCATCAGACTAATGAGGAAGTCCATATAGCTCAGGCTACTTCTGCATACTTAACAGATTTAAAAAGGGAGAACAATTTGTAAACCAGGGGACACAGTCATACTGGTACAAATGTAACATCACTTACTAGATTTGCTATGGAAGTAACTAATTTGGATTTTCAGTATGGAATTTAGAGGTAGACTGTTAATGTATTGAATGAGTCTGTTTTATTTCACTGTAATGTTGTACATGATCTAGTGAAATCTAAAACAAATAAATGTACCAGTTTTTATCTAAGTGCTATTTTAGGTACAACATTTGCATAATATTGTTTCATCCAGAGGTTATGTGGCTTTCAATATTAATTTAGGCTTGGAAGGGCCTGAGAAAATTAGCGTATCTGTTAAACAACTATTTGTCAATGTTTTTTTCTATAAAAAGCAATACAAAACATTTTTATTACATTAAATTTCTAGCTTTACTAAGCGTCTGATCCTCCATTGACTTCAATGAGCTTTTATCATAACTTCTTACTCAGATTTGAACCTTAGCGTTCATAACCTGAGAAGTTAGCATGAACCCCTCTAAGCTTAATTACCAGCTTAGATTTGATCTCGCTGCCACCAGCCAAAAATTCCAGGGTTTTGGCTCCCTCTGGTCTCCCCAAACCCTTCCTTGGGGAACCCAAGACTCAGAAGCCCTGAGTCTTACACAAAGGGAAATAACCACTTCCCTTCCCCCCTCTCTCTCCCACCAGAATTTCCTCTCTGGGCTAACCTGAGAGTTACTGATGCAACCTCTTTACATCACAATCCAAGAAGTATGTCTTTTCTCTTCCACAAAGAGACAACCAAATACAAGGAACAGAAATGATTCTATCTCTCTCCCCCTCCCACAAATTCCCTGGTGCTGCAGAGCTTTACCCTCCGTAGATCTAACACAAAGAGAAGTTCCCTCCCCTTCGTTCCTTAGCCTACCCAGAGAGAAAAAACACTCAACAAGTCTTAAAAGAAAGCTTTATATAAAAAAAGAAAGAAAAAAAACACATGAACTGCTCTCTGCATCAAGTTGACATACACAGGGCTATTACTTAAAAGAAAAATATGAATAAACAGCCTTATCAAAAGAGATACAATTTAAACATTTCAGCAACTACACACATGTAAATACAAAAAAAACAATAACAGCCTATTGTTTTTTCTACCTTTGTACTTACAACTTTGAAACTGAAGATTAGAAGCTTACAGATAGAAAAGATCCCCTCTCATAGCTGAGAGCCAGACAAAGACACAGACCCAAAAAATTCCCTCCCCTGAGCTTTGAAAAATCCAGTTTCCTGATTGATCCTCTGGTCAGGTGTTTGGTTCCTTTGTTAACCCTTTACAGGTAAAAGAAACATTAACCCTTAGCTATCTGTTTATGACAGCTTTAAATCAGGCTTCACAACAGTTAGGTCATTAGAGGAAGAATAGCTTCTTGTTCTCTCTTAAAGATAATATTGTGGCTAATGCACATGTAGGAAGCAGTGTGGTATGATATCCAAATTCTGCCATACATGTCCTTGATAACCTTAGAAAATCATTTGACTTCTATTTGCCTCAGTTTCTTTCACCACGTAAGATACTTGCCTATCTCATCAGAGTGTTGTGAATCTAAGTTAATTAATGTTTAGAAAATTATCTGAGATAACAGGAGGGAAAGTGGTTTAAAAGTGCAGAGTATACTGTAGCTTTTTAAATGTCATTTACCTTCTTGGTGCACTGTTGAACCATACATCTCTTGTGATATTTATATTTTTGTTGCTTGTTATTGCGCATTCCTAATTATATTGCATCTGCATTGTCTTAAGAAAGAGAATTTGGGGAAAAGCCATATCAGAGACAAGGACAGCAATTAAACTGGGAAGAGTTGATTTTTCCTCAGTGTAAGATAAAGTACAAATATACAAGTGATGTTTACCACCATAATGCTCCATTATCCTTGAGCCAATAAGGCAACTTTCTGTTTCTGCTAGATGGAGGATACGCCCATTACTCTCTGCTGTGCCAACATGGGATATTTGAAGTAGCAAATGTAAACAGAAAGAACTTTGAAGCAGGAAGGAAAAAGGAAATATACAGCACTCTATATCTTCATGCATGTCCAAGATTGGTTGGAAAGAAAAGCTAGCAAAACTGTCGCCAAATTCATTTGTGGGATGAAATTTCTTTTTGTATTATTTCAGGAAATATAAATTGTTTTATGAACATCTAATCCATAGCCCCAAACTAAGAACAATATTCAAGTTCTAGGTCTATGATTCAGAGAGGCTGGTGGAATTCTCTACCATGATGGAACAGGCAGTAAGGAACATTCGGCGGCATAGGTGCTGGAAGTAGGGTTGCTGCCGCACCCCCTGGCTTGAAGTGGTTTCCATCACACACAGGGTTCACAGGTTTGATTCTATGGCTCTCAGCACCCCCCTATACAAATTGTTCCAGCATCTCTGTCTGCCGGGGCAGGGAGATGATAATACAAAGTCTGAATCTATGTCCTCTGAGGTCAATAAGAGCTTTCTGACCAATGTTATCTCTAGGGCAGTATATATGAAGGGTTTGACATTGAGCAAGAACTGATGGAACATGCACAATGCTGCTATTTTATTGCAGGCAGGTGGATATAAAGCAGTACAGCCCCTTCAGGGATAGGCAAGAAATTCACTGGGTGAAATTCACTGTGCTTTACTGTGAGATTTTCCACAGCAAGCACTTGGAAAACATCATTTCTGAGACATCTGTGGGCTTGCTTGGAAAGTAGTGCTCTAGACAATGGAGCTAGCATAATCTCTGCTTTTAATCATTACATGTAAACCTTGAGATACTTCTTGCACACCATCAGGGCTGCTGGAACAATTTGTATATTAGGAGTGCTGAGAGCCATTGAACCAAACTGCAAACCCTGGATATGACGGAAACCACTTAAAGCCAGGGGGTGCGGCAGCACCCCTAGCAACCCTAGCTCCAGCACCTATGGAGACCATGCAGTTCTTCATTAAGGGCACACTCTTAACTATCCATGGAGAATTTGATCCTAAGATTAGGTCAGCCAATTAAAAGAATCTCTCTTCTGCTGGCTCCAAGCTACACAGCTTATAAAGTGAATTAGGCCTAGTTATTATCCTCCTGATTCAACATGTCATGGCCTGACTCCACTCACTCCCTGCTTTAATGCTTGCCAGAAAATAAGCTGTGTCTCACTCTCTTTTTGTGGAAAATCTGTTTTCACTCAGTGGACCCCATCCCATGGGAGTTTCACAGAAATTGTAATTTTAAGATCAGCTCTGACCAAGCCTTTATTTCTGTAGTTATCCCTGCATTTTGAGCACTCGAGCCTATTTGAAGAGTGATATGTCATATGATGGCATCAGAGCCAGGAAAGCCAAGAACCCATTTCAGGTCAGTTCAACCAAGCCAAAAGCAAGCCTCATTCCTGAGATGCATGTCTATAATATTCAGTTAAAACCCATATTGCTGCAGAGGCTTCTGGCCTGACCCTCAGAGAAAGAACATGCAGGGAAAAACCAGAGATGAGTCTAAACTAAAAGGGGAAGACAAAGAAGCAGTTATCCAGCAATCTGAAAATAAAGTGAGAATGGGTACTGGATCTGCTAGGAAAACAGACACATTGCTTCAGAAAACCAGATCCTGGCCCCTATTCTGATCCTTTTGTGCTTCTCCAGTGGTGTAAATGAGTTTTAAAATGACTAACTAGCCACCAGAGGATTTCTGCCAGCTACACACTATCCCTTTTGTAACACAGTGTGGGGGCAGGAGCAGAGAGAAGGAAGTTATGGGTAGGGTGATTCTTTACTCCTGCAATCCCTGGCTCCCAAGTATATACATTCCTTTGGAGGTTATTATTAACTGGAAAACATACCAGTAAATTAGAGCAGTCTAATATCAGGGGCATAATGTTGGAACATAGCCAGCTTTGTCTCATTTCAGGCCCTGCACTGAACACAGCTGATCTGGATCCAAGAATTGGACCCAGATATTTCCCCATCAATGGAAATGCAGTGGAGAAAGTATTTTAGATTTGTCAGAGCCCATTAGGCTGCAGAACTGGAAGAAAACAACTTGAAGCTCCACCCTCAACTGTATTTGAGAAGCGGTTGCTGGGCAACAGTGAAGCAACCTATTCTGATATCAGACGCAGATTGCACCCCCACATAGCAGAAAGACCAATGTGCTTAAAATGCACCTGGGCATTGGAAAAGACTTCCATGCTTATGCAGTAATAAACTATCTGCAATATATATACACACTACACCATATAGCATAGTAGTGTACTGTGTATGCAGTTTACTAGTAGTTCTAGATTTTAAAGTGCCTAGGTTGTTTAATTAATTCAAATTCTAAAGTGTTGCTAGAAAAAAAAACTTTTCTCCCTAATTTTGAATGACTTATCTTCTTATCTGAATCCATATGTTTCTAAGATGGTAGTAGGCACTAACTGAATTAAATAACCCATAGTATTGTCTTCATACCTCTATATTTGTTTTCTTACTTTTAGGTGTGTATATGAATATGTATAATTCCTGAGGAGGGGAAGAGATGTTCTGTGCTGTCAAATAGCAAGGTAAACTGTAGAACTTTTAACAGACACCCTGGGACTTTTGTTTAAATTTGTCTTGGCTTTTTACTGCATTCTCCCAAGCTTATCTTATCAATTTGCATGCTAAACATGTAATTAAAATTACTGCATTATACACATCCCACCACATAAAACAACCAGGGGAAAAAAAAGAGGAGGAGAAAACAGGGAAATTTAATTTTACTTGTGCAAACAAATAAATGGCAAAACATGACCATGAAAATAAATAAGCAGATAGGGAAAGCAAGAGGAATAAAAGCAGAGAAGACCCTTTGGGAATCCTGACTGCCATTAACACACCATGCCTGTGTCCAGCCAGCCAGAAGCTGGGATATGATACAACTCTATGTTTCTGAGCAGCTAAGCCAACTCTGCACTGCAGAGCAATCTGCATGGCTGGCTGTACCAGAAGAGGAGGAGAACGCTTTAAATGGCAACAACCTGCCTCTTTTGAGTCCAATCCATTCTCCACTAAGTCAACAGAAAGATTTCCATTCAGTTCAGTGTGCACTGGATCAGACCCTAGAAGAGTAGGTGACTGAAGATCCTCCAACCTTTTGAAATAGCCTTCTCATACTGGTCACGTTTTAACAATGATCAAGAAAGACAGGCCATAGGAACCCTTGCCTTGGCTGTCTGTGCCACAAAACTTAGGAGCACAGCAGGGCAGAGGTGGTAGCTGAGATAAATTTGAGTTTACCGCCATTTTTCTTCAGGTTATGGTATACCTTGATATCTGTCTCCTTCAGTTAGATTTTCCTGTGTTGCTTAATTATCTTCTGTAAGAAAGACAACAGCAATGGTAATTGTAGGCCCAAGCCTGCAGTCTTTACTCAGTCAAAACTTCCAGTAATGTGACTGAGAAGGCTAGCAAAGTCTTTGCTAGCCTTTGTATGAATGTGAAAACTAGCCCCTAGCTGTGTCTTGCAGCAGGCTACTTGTCCCTGAAGGAGATAATAGTAGTGTGGATGTGAAGGTATTTCTTTTGAAATGATTATGTTTCATTTTGACAGATTTCAAATGACTGGTTTCTTCACTTGAATACAAATGTTCTAAATGCACCACACAGGTTAGATGGTGATCAAGAGTGTGGATCTCAGCAAGGCATAGTACTGCGCCTTGCCAGGGGCAGCACTAGGAAGCACTGTTACTGTAGGACAAGCCTCAACCTGCAATTCCTTCCCTGGTCTCTCCTTGCTTTCAGGGGGTAATAGTTCACAGCTGATAAAGGCCAGTAGTAAATCAGTGCCCACCCTATACTGACTCACCTGCTTTGTCCAGTAGATAGAGTCCCGCCATTCCCCATCACCATTCTCCGGACAGGCAGTAAATGGGCCCTATTGACTCCCATTCAGCTAGACCCAAGAAGCCTGCATACACATAAAACAAGTTCTGAGTTGTTAGTGTGGTACTTTGTCCATGTCAGAATCTAGCATCTGGTTCTAAGGTAGGCGGATGTCTGCTGAGAAGTGAGAGATTCTGTCCTGAGGATTGGCATCAATACGATCTGATTTGTACCATTCTGCCAACAGTCTAGGCTTCTTCTATGTGTGCAGCTGGAATTACAGCAAGTTAAAATTTAGGCCAGATTTAAATATGAAGCAAGACTACTTTTTAAGAGCACATAACTTATTTATAAAATTCCTAAAATATAAAGCGTACATGTAACTAGTACTGTACCCAGGCCTTTTCCAGACAGATTTAAAGAAACATCTTGCCAAATGAGGTTTGAATTACACTAATTGAACTGGTGAAAGAGCGTAATTCAGATGATAATGCCATATAGCCATCGTCAGAAAAAATTATTTAGTTCCAGATGCTATTCAGATGCTTTAAAAAGGCCATTTCAACGTGCATATTAATATGCAAGATATGCTGGCAGTATTTAACAAACTTTTACTTCATTCAGGTTTGCAAGAACATAAAGGATTAAACAAAGGTTAGTGGAAGTTTCAGGTTGCCATGAGAAATCTGATAAATAATAAAGAGCAAAATTCTGCAGCCCGTTTTCAGTCAAAGTTCCTGTTGATGTTAATCAGAGTTTTGCCTGAGTAAGGACAGAATGAAGTCTACAGGCTTTGTGCCAAGAAGTCTTAGAGTGAGCCACCTCTGAGACATTTGAAGTAAGATCTAGGTCAACATTTCTCAGCTTTTTCAGGTTGGCATCTCTTTATTCGAAATCAAAAATAAATATGAGCCCCTTATTTTTAATCTTCTATAATAAATGTGACTATCAATGCTAAGAGTGCTGAGGCCATGTAATTTATTTCTGTTAGTGTTTCAATAGGTTGACAGACAATCCTTGACTTTGAAGGGTAAGGGGAGGTGGGGGATGGGAAAGAGATTTTCTTTGCTTTAGAGCCCCTTTGATTGCCTTTTACGAGCTTCTCCTCTCCCAGGAGTTACAACCCACTGATTTGTTGCTTCTTTTGGCTCAGCCCTACTATGTTGACAGATATTTTATTCCTACCTTTCCTACATATTTCTTAATCCCTCTTCTCTAGCATTCTATACACAATACACATTCTCTACTCCTACACAGCAGTTTTATGCCAGTGTAAATCCACTGAAGTCAATGGAGTTGTCAAGGTTCCTTCCCCACTCTGAACTTTAGGGTACAGATGTGAGGACCTGCATGGACACTTCTAAGCTTAATTACCAGCTTAGATCTGGTACCGCTGCCACCACTCACAAGCACTACTTTTCTTCCCTGGGTAGTCTTGAGAGACTTCACCAATTTCCTGGTGAACACAGATCTACAACCGCCTTGATTGTAAAAACAAAGAGAAATTAACATCATCAACCCTCCCTTAATCCCACCAACTCCTGTAGATCAGTTCCAACTTCCTGGACTAAAACAAGGAAAAATCCCATCAGTATTAAGAAAAGGCTTTTAATTGGAAGAAAGAAGGTGAGAAAACCCCTGGAGACGATTAGCATACCCCGTTCTGTCACAGACACACAGATTCAAAACCAGAGGTGTTCCTGCTGGCACAATCTTACTACAGCACAAATTTTACCTCATATTTGTGATAATTTCCCTTAATGGTACTGAAGAATAGTTACCAAGGAATAATAAATCAAAACTTATTTACCCTTCTTATAATTACTACTCTGATTAGAGCTGGTTCCTGATCTTTTTCACTTCGGCTGAAACTGAAACCTCCTAAAACAAGGAAAACTCCCTCCTCTGTTTGAAACATCTTGTTCCCGACCATTGTTTTCGGTCAGGTGTCAGCTCGGCAATAGGTGAGCTTTCTAACCCTTTACAGGTAAAAGAGCAATTTAATTTATTTTTAACCCTTAACTATCTGTTTTTATGACGGAGTTCTACTGAAATGAAACTAGTATAGAGCGGACACTCAGGGTATGGCACTTTGAAATTTCAAGAGCTCTCCCAAGCACTGCATGTAAACCACATCCTCACGTGTGTAGCTTGCCAGCCTGGGAGCACGCCGCCCAGCGCTGTGGGCACTGATTACACTGAGCTTTAACAGCGTGTATCTGTGCAGCGCTCAGATTAGGTGTTTT
This sequence comes from Chelonoidis abingdonii, assembly GCF_003597395.2. NCBI lineage: Eukaryota > Metazoa > Chordata > Testudines > Testudinidae > Chelonoidis > Chelonoidis abingdonii. The sequence continues at coordinate 96,784,935 of NC_133776.1, read as the reverse complement.
TTCACACCCCTGGGCGTGAAAGTTGCAGCGCTGTAAAGTGCCAGTGTAGCCATTACCCTCAGCTACAATTCTGGCTCTGGTCATTATACAGATAGGAAGGGTTAAATGTCTCTTTCACCTGTACAAGGGTTAACAAACAGTGACCTGCAAACCTGACCAGAGGACCAATCAGGAAACAAGATATACTTCACATCTCAGTAGAGGGAAGCTTTGTTTGTGTTTTTGGCTTTTGCTTTGCTATCTCTCTGAGTCCTGGAAGGGACGAGACGTGCAACCAGTCTGTCCAATCTCCCTGCTACATGCTCGATTTTCTTATATATCAGATAGGAAGTATTAAGTAGAAAAGGCAGTTATAGTCTTTTAAATGTTTTTTTCTTGGCAGATGTGTAGTTTGCCTGAAGTGTGTTAAAATGTATTTCGCGGGGGCAAGCGTTTCTATCTCGTGTGTCTATAAGCTGAAAGACCTATAATATGAAGTCTGTATCTTTTCAGAGATTCTTATTTTTTGCTTCTTTATTAAAACTCCTTTTAAAGACTGTTTGATTATTTCCTCCAGTTGAGGCTCAAGGGAATTGATGTCTGTACTTACCAGGGAAGTGGTGGGAGCAGGGAGAAGAAGGGAGGGGGAAGCGGGGAAGGGGGAATCCTTGTTTAGATTCATGGAGCTTGAATCTGTATTGCCTTCTGGTGATTTGTGGAAACGCCTCTGTTTAAGATTCAGAGGAGTTTGAATCGCAGTACTTCCAGGTAGGAGGGACAAGCTAGGAGAGCACTAGTGAGGAAAGATTTTTACGTTCCTTGGTATTAAGACCAGGGGTTCTGGATTCTTGGGGGTCCCCAGGGAAGGTTTTGGGGAGACCAGAGTTTATCAGGCACTCAGAGTCCTGATTGGTGGCAGCGTATCAGATCTAAGCTGGTAATTAAGCTTAGAGGAATTCATGCTAATACCTCATTTTTGGACTCTAAGGTTCAGATTGAAGAAAGAATACTATGACAGCCTCATCCAATGCCTCTGGACGTCAATGGAAATATTCCCATTCCCATATAGGCATTGGATCGAGCCCTCTAATACTGAAGTATAGACATGGCTATACATGCTACTTCATTACTCTTTTGGTGATGGTGTAACTTGTCAGCGGAGAGATGTGATGGTAGCTGATCATGCTACTCCATCACAGAGATCTACATTATTCACTATATTAAAATAGCCGCATTGCCAACTCATGATTTCATCATAAGCCTCATGATATTTGCTGTTTTTACAAAAGCCCCAGCCACTGAAATTAGGTTATTACATATGGATATCAGCAAGTCTGTAGTGCTTGTCTTTGCTGAAAAAGCTTGGAATCCTAAATTCTTCTACGCCAAAAGGCAAATAAAAAGATCCCCAAATTTATTGGCTTAAAAAACATGTTATTTAAAAACTATTCTTGTTATTTTGGGAGGCCTGACTCATGATTTTTGAATGTTTCAGGCTGGCAATACTGAAGTAGACAATGAAAAGAAATTTTGGAATAAAGCCATTGCTTTGTCTCATAGTTCACGTCATTACTGCAACCCCTTACTTAAAATTATATAGAGGCTTGGATTTACAATACCTGAACATGGTTACTTATGTATTCCTTTTAGGTTACACACATTTCCTAGAGATAAATTATTGAGTTTCTCCAGGAAGCTGCCTCATCTTTAGATGTGAAATATATCAGAAAAGGGCAGAGATGTTACGAAGAGCAGACTCAAGAAGAGATGCCAGTCACTGGGTTTTAGCAGATAGTTCTTTTAATGCAATCCAGCTGCCAGAGATGGCATTTAGCCTAAGGAAAGGTTGGAGATCAGTGATGATTCTGGTGTCCAGCTAATTAATACCTAATCTGTATCTATCAACTCTGCACTTGTTTCATTAAGCTGACATCTTTCCATGCATATTGGATAAGAGTTCTTCAGGAATAAATCTGTAGCATGGCAAATTAAGCCTTTGTAATGCTATAGAAGAAAACAAGGCTGTACAAATCCCACCAGGAGTGTTCCTCGGGGTTTGGAACAACTCCTGTTGATTCACATGGAAGTTCGAGTTCATTTACAGTGCCTTAAATTCCATGAAATCTCTTTCTCCACCACCACTGGTCAACAACTGCTAGCGTGCAATAGCCATCAGTTATGTTGGTTTCCTGACTTTTCTCAGGGGTAATGCATGAAATTTCCAAGCATTTCATCTAGGCCAAAATTTTCAGTCAGGTGCTAAATGCTTCCCCTCCCCATGCCTTCTCACATCATGATGGCCACTCATGATAGTGCTTCTTGCACTGCCCTGCCTGGAAAGAACTACTCTAGGCTAGTCGTGCCAATGCTAGAGTCCAAGCAGGTGACATTGAAGGAGGAGCTGCAGGGCCCCATGACCACAGCAGCCAATAGTGGAATGTTAGACCCAATCTAAGGATGGCACATTCACTATGTTTTCCTGTGCTCCTGCAGTCAGGGTATGTCACTGAGACCCAGATTCATGGATTCCCTTGTACTGGAACTGTATTGTTTCTCTAAATACTTTTTTTTTTTTTTTTTTTTTTTTTTGCAAATGAAGGATGTTAACCCAATAGAGAGTTTAGGGCCCCTAGGAACAACAAATATTTAAGAGTGCATTCATCTTGAAAAATCTGTATTATTGCTTCATGCATGGAGCGGTTTGCTTCAGTGAATAAAGACAACTTTTTCATAGACGAGTGTCTAAATTCCAGCAGCTAAATCCACATTTAGATACCTAAATAAGTAGACTGAGACTGATCAGTACTGAGCATCCACAAACCACACTGATTTCAGTGGGTGCTTAATACATTCAAAAATTAAGGTGGCCAAATGTATAATCAGGCAGTGCAACTACTGGGATCCACAGCCCTAGATTGGGTTCAGCAAGTGATTCACCACAGTGCAAAGGGCCAACTTTTCTGGCTAGTGTGAAGGAGCGTTTACCATTAGAGTTGGTAACAATTTCTGTGCAAGAAGTTTGTTGAAAAATGGTCTTCCCCCCCAAAATTGAAACTTTTAATAAAAAAAATTTATGACAATGTTTTTCACAATATTCTAAACCTTTTTTATTGCAATCGCATGCATTTTACTGTATCAAAAGCCATGTTTTCTTATTGAAACAGGCTGGCCTGTAATAGGAAAAAATAAATAAAAAGGGACCATTTGCTCACTGTGAAACAGAAAGAACCTCAAAATTATTTTCCTGTTTTGGTTTTGTTTATTTTGGGGAAGGGAAGGGATTAGTTAGTTGTTGTGGGATTGTTTTTTTATTTTGTTTTGCACCAACTTTAGTTAATTCCATGGCCTTACTCCCTTCACTTGTTGTGTGGTGGCTAATCACTGCAGTGGTGCTGGCTAGAGCAATCTTCCCACACGCACAAGAACTGTAATTGTGACTAGCACTTACATAGGTGTGCAAAGAGAGGGCAAGAGGCTTCTTGTGCCTTCCCTCCTTTGCACATCATGCCCTTTGCTGTTAAGGATGGTGAGCAGAGCTTGATGCCTTAGGAACCATGTTGGCTCAGTACGGGTATCATGTGCGAGCAGTGACTGATATTTTGAGGACAGAGTTTTCAGAGAAGTTAGTTGCTAGAGAGATTAATATTATGATAATGTGCAAGTTTCTTGCAGTGAAAAAATTACATGTTTTGTATCTTTCTTTGGTAACACAGGCCATACAAGTACCTTAGTATCTGAGCACCTCACAGTCTTTAATATACTTATTATACTCAACACTCACAGGACATAGGGGAGTATTACCCCCCATCGGTAAAATGGGGGTCTGAGACACAGAGGCAATGTGACTTAACCAAGGTCACACAGGAAGCCTGTGGCAGAGAAAGGAATTGACTCTTGGCCTCCTAAGTTGTAGACTAGTGCCCTACCCACCATGACAAAATTCCTCTGGTTTTGTCCATTTATTATGGGAGGCCACATAACAATTAAGCAGGTCATCACATTCACTAACAGCTACATATTCATTGCACTAAAATATTTACTCTGCATAAAGGCTGCGTCCCATTAAGATAAATACTGAGAGATCAGACATGCAGAACAGAGAAAGTTTTAAAAGGCCTGGTTTGTCCAGTCTAGGTTATTTCATTTTAAAATTAAAATTCTGTGTTTTGTTTGTTAGTTTAAGACGGGCATACTCGGTTCAATATGTCTCTGGCAGTGCTGTGTTCAGAGGTATTCAAATCTCCTGTAAGGTACTTTGGCCCATATACAGCATGCAGTATTTTTGCTTGATAAATTCTTCTCAGCTCAAAAAATAAAAATAAAGATGAGGTACTTTAGAAACTTTTTGTAAATTACAACACTCCAAGCAGCTAATCCAAATAATTTTAGGATTATAAAATTTCTCTCCCAATGTTCAAGTGGTAAAATGAGCAATAGATCATAAAGTCATAGTGATGTGGAATACAATTTCTTCTCCAATGACCTTCTACTGGCATTGAACTTAGATCTGGCACAGAAATGTCTAACTGTACCAACAGTGCTTACTAATGGTGCGTATAATGAATGCAACCTGCTCTTGGGAATATTTTGCACGTTACAAAATGTTCTCTTTTTGTGATAGTTTATGAATTCTTCTGCTAGAAGGAAGTTCATTTTTAATGTTTCTTACAGCTTCCTGTGTATGCCCTTTAAAATTCTTACTATTGCTTATTTAAATTTAAAGACTGAGATACTGTTAAAATTCCATAGCTATTAAGCTCCTAATATCCAAAAACTAATTTGAAACTAAAGCACTCATTCTGACTTGTTACACAAAGAGAGTCCTTTTAACAGCTTACTAATTATGCCTTGCTAAACTTCTTGTCTGAGTATTTTCTGGTCTATTGTACCTGAAACAATCTTGTATTAGACAATTTATTTAACTCATTAGAAAAAATTAAAGGAGTCTATGTTCAGGCCCTCGCCTGGCATAATAAGATTTCTTTTTCTGAAATTCAATTACATTTTCAAAATAAATAGTGTCTATTTTCTTTCACCAATTTAATGAAGTAGGAATAAAGATCACTGAGCATTTGTGCCTCGGGGCCTTTTTAATGCTTATCATGAGAAGGAGACCATACAAATTTTAAAAAAAAAACCAAAAGCTTTTGTGGAAACGTGCACTCAACCACAATCTAGAGCGGATGTGTGACTGCAAGCTGAAAACGGCATTGTGTGCCGTTTGATCACAATATAGATTGCTTAACAAATCAGGGTCAAAAATCTGTGAGAAGGAAGAAGAGATTAGACCAAAGGGAGGTGTGTGATGGAGGGAGAAGGCGCTACTGCCTGAAATCAATATGCCAACTCCTCTGTGTTGGAAAATCAGAAGTAGTCCCTGCTGAATCAAGCCCAGGCAATGGAATTAAAGTGTTTAAGAACTTCAAACTAGAATTAGTTTCACAGTAGTGGATCAGTGTCTATGAGTCTTAAGGCACTTTTGGGGTAATATTTAACATTCTACTGGTTACTATACCAGAAACTTATTTTATATCACACACAAAAAATAACCCCTAGAAAAATGATGTATTTACTGGCACAAAGCAACGTCTGGTTACCTTGAATTAAATAGATTACTGGATGACTGAGGAAAGTGGTAATGGAATATCATAGAAATGTAGGGCTGGAAGGGACCTCAAAATGTCATCCAGTACATACTCCCATTCTGAGGCAGGATTAAGTATACCTACATCATTCCTGACAGGTGTTCGTCTAACCAGTTGTTAAACTCCAATAGAGTTTTTCACTTCTTGACAGTTCACAGAATAAATCTGCTTCAGCTCTATTGTGAATGGAAGTAGCTACAATGCAAGTATGCCGTCACAGCCTAACACATACAAACTAAATTGGTGGTCAGAGTTCAGTTCCTAACCAATGCACAACTACCAGCACACATGGAGTGATGTGAGCAAGCATTAGATTAAAGACTAAGGCTGGAGAAAATGTCCATCAGACTTTTATGAAAATTGGATTTTGACAAAATGAAAATATCACAGAAATGTCTGTTTTCCTTGAAAATGTTTCTCACTTCACAGGAAAACCAACCCTGAATATTATAGCTGAACTTCCTTTCTTTTTTTCTCAAATGTTTCAGCACACAGGGGCCAGGAGGTAGTTTCCTCACATCTTCATGGAAGCTCCGCCTGAGGCCTCTAAACAAGACTAACACCACCACTCAGACTCCAGCCAAAACCATTTATGTTGCCGTGTTTCCTCTTGCTCCACTATCTGTCATGCCTCCTTCCAGGTTCTTCCCCTCAGCCCGACTCTTTCTGTACTCAATGCTTCCGTAGTTCTCTTGGAAGGGAACGGGTTTCTTCAGTCCGGTCTCTAGCACTTCTGTTGAGAAAACCTACCCCCAGGTCTTTCATGAGTCAGAAGATCCTCTCCTTGTGATCCTAAAGCAATTGTTTATATATCCCCAGCACAGTCACACTGAGGCCTCTGGGAAACTGGCAAACTACATCTCCCAGAATTCCTCTCCATAAAGGTCTCAACCCTAGTAAAAGGTGACCTAACAACCCCTGCTCATAAAGATGCTCTTATGTTTTGTCCTATTTACATGGAAAAAAATACTAGAAGAGTATGTTCTTAAAAAGTAGAAGAAAGGGAATGCAATTCTTTATCTGTATTTAATTCCTGGCAGATCTGAGCCACACCTTCATGCCTCAGTAATCCAGAAGAAACAAGCTCTAGTACAGTTACAGAGCCTTTTTGGTGATGCTTGGAAACTCCTTGTTGCTAAAACTTTAGGACTGACCCTTGACATAAAATATAAGGTCACAGATAGTACTTAGGATAGAAAAGATACACTAGGGTACAATTAGAGCTGGTCAAAAATTTTCTGACAGAACATTTTCCACTTAATCAAAACTGAAACTTTCTGTGGGAACATGTCAATTTAGACAAAATTTCTAACTCTCTCTCTCTTTGGGGGGGTTGAGGGTAAGTGACATGAAGTGTGTCATCTTAGCTGTGAGGTCTGTTAGATCATGGACCAATCTCCCAACTGACGTGGTATGGGCCTCATCCAGTGATACCTTTAAGAACAGGGAAAATTTAAAAACACATGCTGAGGTGGAAAACCTGCATTTTCAAGTAGATGGACTGGGCGATAAAAATGTCTTTGACACCTTGTTTTATGTGAGTCTGAAAAAAGTCTACTAAAAATCAAGGAACCAGTCCCAATTTGGAACATTGCTTCTCACCCAAGTCAGATAGTACTGGTAGATGCTACCACAAAAATGTATTCCTTTTCCTCCTGTTAAGTGTACTAGTCAAATCCATCTCTGGTGTTAAGTCTATTTAATGCAATGGATTTGCACCAAGATTGAATTTAGACTGTTATCTTTAACATTCTCACCTAACTCAGATAACAATGCTTGTACTGAACTGAGCTAGTTTATTAAATACAAAAAGTTATTTTCGCTACAGTCTGTATTGTTCCATCTTGTGAAATTATTATGGTGCAGAATTGTATTCTCTTTGGCATATCTCTCACCTTTACGTAACTCTTAAATGACAAACGGTTTACTGGTTATTTAGATAGTGCATGAATAGCAAAGACAACTGTCCTGTTCACAATGTTCTTCTTTGTCATTTATTTTCAGTTGTTATCTGAATAGATAACATCTTTGTGCGCTGAAAATAAATGTGATCACTTTAAATTTTCATTATTGTCCCTGTGTTATCTTAATGCCAGTTTAAATGTTGGTACCTTTAGTTGACAATGTGGCAGAACAATTAAATTTTAAAGCTATATATTTATTTTTCAGCTTGGAAAGTGCCTATCAGTTCAGATAAGAGCATTTCCAGACAAATGGACAATGCCCATACAAAAAGCAGGTAACATAGGTCAGAATCTGAGCAATAATTTATTTATGAATGTGAATCCATTTACATCAAATATTTGGCTTCTACAGATACAGATAAGAAATGGATGATTTGAGAACTTAAGTGAATTTCAGATGGTTAGCCGTACAGTAATATTTTGGCCAATGAAGTTTATGGCTTGTGCTGGTTCCTCTCCCATTAAAATGAAAATTCCATCCAATGCAGAATGCATTTCCTGTTTTTGAAATGCCTATGTCATTCTAACACAAACAGAGTCACCCACTCCACAAATGAAAATACCCTTGTATCTGAAAAGAAGAAAAATAAGTTACCTTCACATTGTGCCAAGACATCACTGAGATACAATCTCCCAATGCAACATCTGAACAACTCTGGCAGACAATGTCTGTACGCATCCATCAGAAAATATCACTTTAGGGATGCACTTTACTTTCTGACATGAATTAAAACGGGAGGTGTTGACAAATAGGTTATTGATTTAGGGGTTATTAAGAGCAAGTTTCTATTTCCCACATTTAGCTACAGAGTTTTCTTGACTCTTTCCTGGCTGGAATCTCTCAACATCTAGCTTCAATTCAGGAAAACAGGGTGCTTATGGTACTGCCATTTATCTCCAGGGATCAGGTCATGGAGAAAATTTATAGTGGTCCTTTATCAAAACATTCTATCGAATTTAAGACATTATAAACTTTAGATTTATATACTCTTTCTGACTCATACCATAGCATTTATTATTATCTGTAGTGTGGCAGTGCTGCTCAAAGCCAGTCCGCCGCTTGTTCAAGGAAAGTCCCCGGTGGGCCAGCCAGTTTGTTTACCTGCCACGTACACAGGTTCAGCTGATCGCAGCTCCCACTGGCTGTGGTTCACCGCTCCAGGTCAATGGGGGCTGCAGGAAGCAGCTCAGGCTGAGGGATGTGCTGGCCGTCGCTTCCCGCAGCCCCCATTGGCCTGCAGCGGCAAACCGCGGCCAGTGGAAGCCACAATTGGCCGAACCTGCAGATAAACAAACTGGCCCAGGCTGCCAGGGGCTTTCCCTGAACAAGTGGCACACCGGCTTTCAGAACCACTGACCTAGGAGATACTGCCCCATTGTGTTTGGCACTGTATAGATATTACAGAGATGGGCCCTGTCCCAAAGGGTTTTCAGTCTAAATATAAAACAAGAAGCAACAGGACAATACAACAAACAGACTGGAGAAGCACAAGGAAACAGGATGATGATTCTGCTCAGCATGATAAGCAGTGGTCGTAGCTCTCCAGCAGCTGAACTACTGTCACATTTTCTGTGGTATCATGGCAGAGAAGAATTTTCAGCAGGTGTTTGAGGGAGGACAAAACTGTAGCTTTGTGGGTATTTAAGAGGAAGCCCTTTATATGGAGTGATGTCACTGCTACAGATTTTTTAGTATGGTCTAGACTATCTGTTGAAAAGATCTAACTCTCCATGAGATCTCATAAGGATTTAGAGATCCTATAGGATACCTTCAAGTGCCTATAAAGCCTGATTTTTCACCAATTAAGCCCTATAGGATTTTTCATAAGGCTCTTTGCAATCAGTGTTCCACCTGCAATTGTAAAAATCTGCCCATAATCCCATCAGAGAAGCATGTTAATTATTTCCCTGATGAACAGTTAAATAATTTAGACTTTAAAATCATCACATAGTGTCAGAGCCAGCCTTTCCTTGAGACAAACAGAGGGAGGTGACACAAATCTTAGGACCAAATGATGAACCCTGACAGCAAATCCCAAGTAAACTGTCTTTGTATAAAGGCTCTAGGAAAAGGAATAGATCTGATGGCGGTACGTAAAATAGATACTCCACTGCTACTACCTTTTCATGGGCTTTCGTAGCAGCTAGGCTAGCCTATGAATCAATATAAGGGAGGAGCTACGGGCCACACCTCTATGCTGTCCCTTTTATGACATTAAATGCTCCACCTTGTCTCCAGTTTCACTCCACCCCGTACAACGGAAGCATAGCCCTTTAGCTTCCTTAGGGCATTCCATTCCATTGTGACGAGTGGGAGAGGGAGGAAGCAGGGCAGGAAGAGACTCCTCTGTACTATAGAGCTATCCTTAGATTCTGTCTATCTGTAGACTCAGCATTGCATCGGTTCACATTCAGAGTAACAGCTTTGCAGCCATTCGGGGCAAACACTGAGGCAAGTCTTCAAAAGTCTGCAGTGATTTGAAAAGGCGAGTGTTGTGTTCATTCAAGTCTGGAATTCAAGGGGTGTCTACCAAGGTGAAGCAAACCTGGAAAGAAAGGTTCACATGAAACTCTGTGTGAGCCAAAACCTCTGCCACGATGTAAATATGTGGACTCACCCCTGCTGCGCCTCCTGCTGGTTACTTCGGGGAATTAGCTCGATTCCAGCTACGGAGCACCCTCTGCAGGCCGGTGGTCCACCTGTCCTCTGCTGGCCCCAGGTCCCTCCCTGGACCTCAGTGCCCCTTTAACTGGGTCTCCCCCCTTCTCCCAGGGGAACCCCACCCCACTATCCCCACTTTGCCTCAGTATTGGCTACTGCCCAGTCATTGTCTAGCCCCCACGCCCTGGGGCAGACAGCAGTATCAGCCACTCATCATAGGCACAGGGGTTTTGGCCTGGCTGCCTTTACCCACCCTCCGGCTGCCCCTCTGCAAGCCCAGTACCTGCAGGCCCTAGAATTAGGCCCGCAGCCTGGGGAATTGCTGGCCTAGGGCTTCTCAGCTCCTAAGGCTTTCCCCCCAGCCCTGCCTTCCTCTAGGTCCCTGGGTGAGTTCCAAGCAGCCAGCCTACCTCCTCCTCCAGTCAGAGAGAGACTCTTTCTGCTTCTGGCTCCCCTGGCCTTCTTATAGAGTCATAGACTCTAGGACTGGAGGGACCTCGAGAGGTCATCGAGTCCAGTCCCCTGCCCTCATGGCAGGACCAAATACTGTCTAGACCATCCTGATAGACATTTATCTAACCTACTCTTAAATATCTTCAGAGATGGAGATTCCACAACCTCCCTAGAGCATTTATTCCAGTGTTTAACTACCTGACAGTTAGGAACTTTTCCTAATGTCCAACCTAAATCTCCCTTGCTGCAGTTTAAGCCCATTGCTTCTTCTTCTATCATTAGAGGCAAGGTGAACAAGTTCTCTCCCTCCTCCGGATGACACCTTTAGAATACCTGAAACTGCTATCATGTCCCTCTCAGTCTTCTCTTTTCCAAACTAAAATAACCCAATTCTTTCAGCCTTCCTTCACAGGTCATGTTCTCAGACCTTTAATCATTCTTGTTGCTCTTCTCTGGACCCGCTCCAATTTCTCCACATCTTTCTTAAAATGCGGTCCCAGAACTGGACACAATACTCCAGTTGAGGCCTAACCAGCGCAGAGTAGAACGGAAGAATGACTTCTCGTGTCTTGTTTACAACACACTTGTTAATGCATCCCAGAATCACGTTTGCTTTTTTTGCAACAGTATCACACTGTTGACTCAATTTAGCTTGTGGTCCACTATGACCCTAGATCTCTTTGCCGTACTCCTTCCTAGACAGTCTCTTCCATTCGGTATGTGTGAAATTGATTGTTCCTTCCTAAGTGGACACTTTGCATTTGTCTTATTGAACTCATCCGGTTTACCTCAGACCATTTCTCCAATTTGTCTAGATTATTTGAATTTGACTCTGTCCTCCAAAGCAGTTGCAATCCCTCCCAGTTTGGTATCGTCCGCAAACTTAATAAGCATACTTTCTATGCCAACATCTAAGTCGTTGATGAAGATATTGAACAGAGCCGGTCCCAAAACAGACCTCGGAAACCCACTTGTATATACCTTCCAGCAGGATTGGGAGCCATTAATAACCACTCTCTGAGTACGGTTATCCAGCCAGTTATGCACCCACCTTATAGTAGCCCATCTAAATTGTATTTGCCTAGTTTATCAATAAGAATATCATGCGAGACTGTATCCAATGCCTTACTAAAGTCTAGGTATACCACAGTCCACCGCTTCTCTCTTATCCACAAGACTCATTATCCTGTCAAAGAAAGCTATCAGAATTGGTTTGACACGATTCTTCTTACAAATCCATGATTGGCTATCCCTATCACCGTTACCACCTCCAAAGTGTTTACAGATGATCTTTAATGACTTGCTCCATTATCTTCCCTGCACATAGAAGTAAACATAACTGTCGGTATGTTTCCTGGGTGTTTTTATTTCCCCTTTATAGATGGGCACTATATTTTCCCTTTCCCCAGTTTCCTGGAATCTCTTCCCGTCTCCCATGATTTCCAAAGAATAATAGCTAGAGGCTCAAGATACCTCCCTCTATTAACTCCTTGAGTATCCAGGATGCATTTCATCAGGCCCTGGTGACATGCAAGGCATCTAACTTTTCCTAAGTGATTTTAACTTGCTCTTTGTTATTTTATCTTCTAAAACCCTACCCCACTTCGCATAAGCATTCCACTAAGGTTAGAACATTCCTCAGACTCTCAGTGAAAGACTGAAACAAACAGTCATTAACATCTCTGCATTTCCAAGTTTCCTGTTACTGTTTCTCCCTCCTCAGCTGAGCAGGTGGGCCTACCCGTCCTTGGTCTGTCCTCTGCTCTATATGTATTGACAAAAAAGTCTTCTTGGGCTCAGTTTGGGGCGGTGGCCCCCAGCGCTGCAGCCACCCCGGGATCAGCCCAGGCTTCTGGCTCCAGCTACGGCCCCTTGCCAGGGCTGTTTTAACCCCTTCTCTCCAGGAGCAAGAGTCCACCCTGCTACACACTGTCAGAGGCCAGAGAGAGCAGAGAAGATCTAAAAAGAAATGTCCTTTTTCTTCAAGGAATGGATATCTCAGGAATTTCTGAGGGAGCTTATATAAATTAAATGCTTCACTATAGAAGTCATATCTCCTACTTACTGTATAACTGTGATGCAGCTTCTCTTCAAAAACAGTTATGTAGATCTGTTGAGTGCACATATGGTTCATTTGTGTAAATAACCTTGTGTTAGGGTTCCCTCCCCACTCTGAACTCTGGGGTACAGATGTGGGAACCCACATGAAAGACCCCCTAAGCTTATATTTTACCACCTTAGGTTAAAAACTTCCCCACGGCACAAATTCCTTGCCCTGGGATGGTATCGCTGTCACCACCAAGTGAGTTAGACAAAGATTCAGGACAAGGACCACTTGGAGTTCCTGTTTCCCCAAAATATCCCCCCAAGCCCTTTCGCCCCCTTTCCTGGAGAGGATTGAGAATAGTATACCAACCAAATAGGTACCCAAGGTGAGCACAGACCAGACCCTTGGGTTTCTAGGACACTAAAAACCCAATCAGGTTCTTAAAAGCAGAACTTTATTATACAGAAAAAGTAAAAGAAGCACCTCTGTAAAATCAGGATGGAAGGTAATTTCACAGTGTAATCAGATTCAAAGCACAGAGAATTCCCCTCTAGGAAAAACTTTAAAGTTAAAAAAAAAAAAAACCACAAAACAAAACAAAACAGGAATAAACCTCCTTCTTAGCCTATGGAAAATTCACAAGCCAAAACAAAAGATGATCTAACGCATTTCCTTCCTATTACTTACAATTTGTAATCTTAGATGCTTAGTTCAGGTATGGCTTTAGGAGATGTATTTTTCCTGCCTGGTTTCTCCCTGTCCCGGAGAGAACGCACAAAGAGCACAGAACAAAAACCTTCCCACACAGATTTGAAAGTATCTTCTCCCCTTATTGGTCTTTTTGGACAGGTGCCAGCCAGGTTATTTGAACTTCTTAACCCTTTACAGGTAAAGGAGGGATATTATGCTACCCTTAGCTGCATGTTTATGACACCTTGTCACTTCATATCTTCTATTTTTGTTAATTTGACTGAGCCATTACAGAAAAAAAAAACTGACAAGTTCCTACCTGCTGAAAATGTTGGCAATAGGTATCCTGGCCAGAACACGTGAAAACCTCCACATTTCAAAGTCATAATATAATTTTAAGAATTAAAATTACCTCTGCATGTTAAATCAATCTAATAACTCATCTAACTCAACATTTTTTTTAAGCAAAAAGAGGTCACAGATTCCTTATTAATAGATTGTTCTGCTAATTTACTTTAGGAAGGAAAGTCTTTAATAGCTTGTCACAAGGTACACAGTCTAACGTTCGATAAGGGAAGGGAAAGCAATAGTACAAGCAGTGCTGTGGCATACACGTCCATCCACGTAGAAGGATACCTGTGAAGGAAAGGAAAACTAAAAATGAAGCTCAAACATGAGGATGAGGCACAGAGGAACAGTGTCCTGAAGATATTGCTCACAGACATCTACATACCAGTGGAGAGAAGGCCATATGTGTATTTGGGTCTCATTTCAAAGGCAGAAGTTCCTTTGAAATACAACAATGAAAAACAAGATCCATTTGGAGCCGCAAGTGAGATTCACTGGCGCCCAGAAAAAAGGTAGTTTTGATTATCTGTATAACGTGACCCTGACTGACCACCCAGTTGCTTACAACAGTATTTTAATGGGTTACAGGAATGGTAAACATATATAGCATGTAGGGAAACATTTCAGAGAGAGGCAGAAAATGAAGAGCCCCTCTCTGCTACAAACAACATTGAGTTAGCTGGTCCCTGGTTATTATATGGTTGATCTGTAATCCTATTATTACATGGATTCAAGCAGTTCCTAAGTATGGGCTTGTCTTCACATATGATACTGGAGCGACGCGCTGTATCACCACTACACCAGCTCTCCCATTGGTGTAGTTAATCCTCTTCCCTGATAGGTAGTAGTTATGTCGATGGGAGAAGCTCTTCCATCACCACAACAATGTCTACTCCCAGGGTTAGGTTGGTATAACTCTGTTGCTCGGGGTGTGGATTTTTCACACCCCTGAATGGCAGAGTTATACTGATATAAGTTTGCATTGTAAATCTGGCCTATGTTTTAACTGTGTTCTGCAACCAGGCATATCTAAGCCTCTAACTTGATTTAAAAGGCACCATTCAGACAGTGAATATTGCAACCAGGCCAGGGACAACTGACTGAGTTGAAATTTGGTCTTTTGACTCGAGTCACGTTTGTAGGGCAGAGAGGCCTTTTACTGACTGAGTGTTGAATACGGTTTCTGGAGGTCTTTGATCAGTAAGCATTGCTGCTGCTTTTCATTATTCCTTACTGCTCAAGCTATCTGGGGATTGTTAATAAATGCAGAAAAAAATAAGATACTAAGCATCTGCTTGCATTTTATATTTCTCCCCCAACAATAACACATTGCACAAGTCCAGATTTTCCTAACCCTTTTGGCAGTCATGACAATACAAATAAGTCTATTAAATCGTGTACACTGAGGGTCAGAACCTCTGCTATGTTCTGGCTGATGCAAGATATGCCATGGATATGTTCAGCTGACATATGGTGCCTTAAAGATCATTACCCCTAAGTCACTAGACAAGGCCCCGGTTGATGCAGATCCACTCTGAGAATGAGGGGACTCAGTCCCTGGTTTCCTCACATCCCCTCTTTCCCCTGCTGTGCCAAACATCCACTTGCATCCATCTTCTTACCAATTTGTTACCCCAGTCATGTTAATGATAAATTCCGGCCATTATATCTTGGAACAGCAGCATCCCTCCTTTGTATGCTAAAAACATCAAGAGATTGATCGTTTATTTCAATTTCTAATGGAGAAGGCCAGAGCCACCTTCGTGTAATGTGCTGTAGACTGGGATAGAATTCAGATGATTTTTTTATTTACTTCTCCGAACACCCAAGATAGACGCTGCTTTTTATAAGCCATTGTTCACTGGCCCAAAGATACCTCATTTGAAAAAAATCAAAAACCTTCAATTTTCTAGTTACATTGGCCAAATTAACACTGTAAACTTACAATATAACCTTGTAAGCTTTTAATTTAACAACTAAATAATGGGTGATTAGAAGCATAGAAAGCTACATAACAATTTATATTGCCATGTCTGACACTGACAATCTCACTCTAAAACATGCAAAATGTGATTAGACAGCAATGAGATTTCAGGGGCTTGTATACAAAGAGTCAGGGCTGATGGGATTCTTACATTTATTAACCAGGCTAATGATCGAAAACTCATCCTGAATAAACCTTGCAATTGATTATAGCTGTTGAAGATGTTCCCTGAAAATATGAATGTGGAAGATCTGGGATTTCTTCAGGATTTTTTCTCCCTACTCTAAACTTATTCTATTTCATTTACCTCTTGTGCTTCAGATTTCTGATAGCCTTGATTTAATATACTATGGCTCAGTATCAATTTAAAGAGTTAACAGCTTTATTAAACACCCAGAATGATAAGACATCTGCATAGTGCTATCAGTAAGCAAAGTACCAAAATCTTGACCTGCTGTGGGAGAAGTCTTTTATAAAGCCTCAAGTAGATATTTTGGGGACTGTCTTGTTTCTGGTTTTCCAGACTCCCAGCCTAGAATCAGAAGAAGTTGATCCAGTTTGTTTATGTACTTTAACAATCTGTTAGGAGACTATCATACACATTTGTGGTTTACAGTAACTAGTGTTAAATCTTCCCTCAGGTATTTGCTGTGTATAAATTTAGACTATTTGTCCTGCTTCAGGATACCTAATACACTTTTGCACATTTCCAAGATCAATATTAGGACAAGTGGCTTCTCCTCAGAAGAAACGTCATCAGCCATTTGAAATGGCTTTTCCTCCTGTTACTCCAGAGAGAAGCACTTAGTCCCTTCAGTATCTCAGAATTTAAAACATCTTTCTAGTCTGGCTTTCAGTATAGAAAAACCTTTGAGCAGTAGTGCTTAGATCTCTTTCCCACTCTCCCTAAATAATTGAAATTATACAAACATACAATTGCAGCACAGGTCTAAAACAACAGTCTAGCAAAAACACGATGTAGCTTTCTTTCACTCGTCCTGTTTTCATTTTGTCACCAAAATATCAGGACATACAACAAGGAAGACTTTCAAGATTTCAAAGTATTCTTTAAACATGAAAGCCACCTAGTGCCAGCAGCCCAAATCGAAAACTTAACAGCATGATTCATATGGCCTTATAAACTAGAGCAAACAAGTGTAGCAGTTCTTCAATTTTATTTTAAATGGTTTGAGTTTTAAATTTAATTTAAATGCTGAGTCAATCCCAAGAAGCACATAAAGCATCAGAATATGAAAAGTTTGAGTTAATGCATCCTGATGGTTGATTCTGTTTATCGTTGCCTGCAGTACAGCAACGTCATTAGCAGAAAAGTCAACAAACATCATGAACTGATCACAGGACTTAAGTGTCCCAGTACAGATCAGAATTTAAGGCTGCACACTGCTCTCAGTTCACGTTAAACCCCCAATGAATTCAAGAGTGGCGGGTGCAGTTAGCAAAAGCAGGATATGGCTCTCTATTAGTCGACAGGCTCTATGGACGCGCTGTTCAAGAACCTTGTGTAACACACCATAGCAATAAAGCTCTTCGGACCATCATTTCCCAATCAGCATGCCCACCGAATTGTAATGGGCATTCCACAGTCAAGATGATTGATGTCTAAGGCAATCTGAAAGTGGCTACAAGCTCTACAAAGTGAGGAGAATACAGAATGGAAAGCATTAGCTATATTACAACAGAACTACCAGCGGATCCATAGTAGAAAGTTTCATTTTCCTAATATCTGAAACAAATCCTATTAATTGAAACTCACCAGAATTTGAATTATATTAAGCGATACCAGACATTTAAGAACCTCATTACTCTGAAGCATTTAAATGTTTTGAATGTTAGTGTCAGGATTCCATCATTAAAGGGATATCGCCAAATCATTTAATCCATCCCCCAAATTATTATTTATATGATGGGTTCACCCAGAGACCTGAACAGAGATCAGGGGTCCACTGTGCTCGGTCTTTTACATACGCACAACTTTCTAAGAGTGCACAAAGAGGTTAAGTGACTCACTCAAAGTCGTCTGCGGCAGAACCAAGAAATGAATCTATCACACCTGATTCCCAGCCCAGCACCTTACAATAATCACAAGACCATCCTTCATCTCAAAATCTGGATTACATTAAGATGCTCAATTATCTGAAAATTCCTCCATTTGCCTGTTTCTAAGAATTGTTCTACAAATTATAGTCCCGATTACCCAATTGTATTCAATTCTGTACAATTCTTCATTCTTTTATAGCAGTCACACCATTCTTAAGAGGTGTTTTGGTCTTGTTTTGTTTTTAACTTGATGTCATTGCTTAAAGCATAATTTATGTAATAAATGAAGCATCTATGGGGCAGGATAAGGTAATCTATGTACTGCTGAGTGAGCTTTTGTCCACCAGAGACACATTTGTAGCACTCAATCAAAAGGTAACAACCAACAAGTCTTCTAGTGAAGGTAAACTACCAATGACTGAATGCTCAATGTAATGTTATTAGTAATATTTATTTATATAGTGCCATAAAAGTGCCCGGCAGTTAACATATAAAGATATCATCCCTGTCCCAAAGGTCTCATAATCCATGTGTTTGAGTTTGTTAATCTTTACTCACGTGAATAATCCTCTTATGTGTGCAAGCATATGGACATCAATCTCACTGCTCATGTGTATGAAAATTTGCAGACTGAAGCCGGAAACTTATTTCCTCCAATATGTTCACTCCCACTACTGTCTAATCCTGCAGTAGTTTTACACATGCACACAATTCCCACTGAAGGCAGGGGGAGTGCTCAATGAAGACATTCTACTCCATGTCACACTAGACTCAGACTTTAAAGTGAGAAGGGACCATTGTGATCATTTTGTCTGACTTCCTGCACATTGCAGGCCACAGAACCTTGCCCACACACTTCTGAAATAAGCCCCTAAATTCTAGCTGAGTTACTGAAGTCCTCAAATGATGATTTGAAGAATTCAAGTTACAGAGAATTCACCATTTACTCTAGTTTAAACCTGAAAGTGACCCATGCTGCAGAGGAAGGCAAAAAAACCCAAGGGTCTCTGTCAATCTGACCTGGAAAAAATTCCTTCCCAACACCCAGTATGGTTATTAGTTAGATCCTGAGCATCTGGGCAAGACCCACCAGGCAGATACCTGGGCAAGAATTCTCTGTAGTAACTCAGAGACCTCCTCGCCTAGTGACCCATCTCCAGCCATTGGGGATTTTTGCTATTGGCAGTTGCTGATGGGCCACATGCCATTGTAGGTAGTCCTGTCATAATCTCCTCCATAAATTTATCAGTCTTGAAGTCAGTTAAGTTTTTTGCCCCCACTGGTCCCCTTGGAAGGCAGTTCCAGAACTTCACTCTTCTGATGGTTAGAATCCTTTGCCTACTTTTGAGCCTAAACTTGTTGATGGTCAGTTTATATCCATTTGTTCTTGTGTCCACACGGATGCTTAATTTAGATAAATACCAGGGAGGGAGAGGAGTTCTCTCCAATGTGTTTATAGAGAACAATGTGTTTATAGAGAACAATCATATCTCCCCTCAGCCTTCTTTTGGTTAGGCTAAACAAGCCAAGCTCTTTGAGTCTCCTCTCATAAGGTAGGTTTTCCATTCCTCAGATGATCCTAATAGCCCTTCTCTGCACCAGTTCCAGTTTGAATTCGCCTTTCTTAAACATGGGAGACCAGAACTGCACACACTATTCCAGTTGAGGTCTCCCCAATGCCTTGTATAATGGTACTAACACTTCTCTATCTCTAATGGAAATACCTCACCTGATGCATCCTAGGACTGCATTAGCCTTTTTCACGGCCACATCACATAGTCATCCTGTTATCAATCAATACACCAAGTCTTTCTCCTCATCTATCATTTCCAACTGATAAATCTCCAGCCTATAGCAAAACTACTTGTTGTTAGTCCCTAAATGCATGACTTTGTGCTATTAAGTTTCATCCCTTTTCTATTACTCCAGTTTACAAGGTCATCCAGATCTTCTTGTATGATATTACTGTCCTCCTCCGTATTGGCTATACCTCTCAATGATGTGTCAGCCACAAATTTTATTAGCACACTCATTTTTTGTGCCAAGGTCAGTAATAAAAATATTAAATAAGATTGATCCCAAGACTGATCCCTGAGGAACTCGACTAGTAACCTTCCAGCCTGACAGTTCATCTTTCAGTATGACCTGTTGCAGTCATCCCCTTAACCAACTCCTTATACGTCTTTCAATTCCCATATTAATCCCCATCTTCTCTAATTTAACTAATAATTTCCCATGTGGAATTATCAATGCCTTACTGAAATCCAAGTAGGTTAGATTTTTTTGTCTTAAAAAAATAAAAATAAAAATAAAAATCAGTTATCTTCTCAAAGGAGGAGATCAGGTTCATCTGGTATGATCTGTCTTTTGTAGAACTAGAAGACACGTTGACATGGTACAAAGCCACAAACTGGAGTACAACCTGCTTTAGGAGGGATCATTTATTATCCTGGGTAATTTCAGAGCTAAGCATAAATTGATTACAGCATCAAGCACAAGCTCATTGTGATAAGTGATTCATGCTCTGCTACCCAAGCACTTTGTTTCATAGAAGAAAACTCCTGAAACACAAGATCAAAAAGTTCTAGCTGGATGCTGTCTGCCATACAGCACCTGATTCTACTCAAAGTTACAAAGTGGTTGGCTGACAGGTCAAACTGGACACCTCTGTGGTGATTCTAGACCAAATTTAAATTTCAGCTCTCATTTGGGACCCTGATGACCAGATATGTCCCAGGAACCAGGAATAAATTGCAACAAACAAAATAAAAAGGGCATGTATATTATTCAGTCATTTTATTTTGTTTATACTCCTCTCCTTGTTCCCTCCACTCGCTAATGCTTCTGCTTTAGCAGGAAACATTATAGCTAGAAATATGCAAGAAAGTTGTCTAGAGCCTATTTTAACCATTTTCTATAATAGAAGTGAGATTAAGAACACTTATAATCACAGAGAATCAAAATAGATTTGATAATACTGCACCCTAGTCTATATCAGTGATGCTTCTGTTAGAATAATTATCCTATAATACTAACCATAATGTTAGGGAATTGTAGGGAATTATAAAAAAAATGCTGCTATTAGACAGTTATTACAATAAAATGATTTTACTATAAAACAATGAATGTGACAGACTCCCTATGCCGGCTCTGAGTGAATCAAAATAAAATATTTTCCTCTTATTTCAGAAGTTTTCAGAATTAGCTGTATTCTTCCAGGAATATACTTCTTAATAATCATAAAGATAACGTAAGAAAAATACTGGTGTTATCCAACAATTTATAGCACATTTATGGACTCCAGAACCCTGCAAAAATCTAATGGGTATTTCAGAATTTAGAATTTTTTTTGAGGGACATGCTGTAAAGATCCAATCTCTTCTCTCCTGAAAGATTGGGACCTGCACAAG
Organism: Chelonoidis abingdonii; assembly: GCF_003597395.2. Classification (NCBI taxonomy): domain Eukaryota; kingdom Metazoa; phylum Chordata; order Testudines; family Testudinidae; genus Chelonoidis; species Chelonoidis abingdonii. The sequence goes on along the minus strand of NC_133776.1, from coordinate 96,763,695 downwards.
AGTCCATTAATGTGGAACCTTTTTTCTAAATCAGGACATTAGAGATAAAAGATAGTGGTAGTATAAATATCTCAGGCCAAAATCAGATCTTACTCCTGACATGTATCTGGAGCAACTCCACAGAGTTCAAAAGGATTGCTCCAAATTTACACAGGTCTGAGTCAAATTAGCTTTTTTTCAAAATCTTGCTGAATTTAAAGACCCTGATAGTACTTAGACAATGCAAATTAGATGTTCCGCTGGAGTCAATTGAGTTACACTAGTAAAAAGAAGATATCAGAATCAGGTCTGAAGACAAAGATGGATGATACAATAAGAGTAAGTTACATTTTAGAAACAGAGGCTGGTGGACATGATTTATCTCCTGAAAGTTATTAACGTTGATGCTTTGTACTATACCACTATTTTCATCCAGTAATGTCAAGTGCATTAAATAAGTCTCATAACACCTGACAGGTATTTATTAGTGTATCCATTTTAGAGATGAGTAAACTGAGACAGAGAAGTGAAGGTCATTGGCCTTATTTCGGAAATTTAAGTTTTAGTTGCCCAATTTAGATGTGTAAAACTGGGCACCAAACTTTGAGGCCACCATGCTATAAAGTAAATCCTTCAGGAACTGTAGAGAAGCCACACTACCTGTACACTCTTCATGCAGTCTTTGGTTTCCTGGGACACTCTTAGTGAAAGAAGCCGAGGACACAGCTGTCTCAGGCTGTAGCTACACAGAAAGGAGAAAGTTTTGTTACCCCATTTCCCTATATCATTCCTGTGCATAATAAAGAGTTTCTTGACACAGGTCTGCTCATCATCAAGATACCACAGCCACTCTTGAACGTTTTGGCCTAAATGACATGCCCAGAATCCCCCAAGTCAGTGGCGGATTAAGCCATAAAACTCAGGACTCCCTGTTCTCCATGATAATCAGCAAACTTCCCCATCAGAGAGAAGTTTTGAGTACAAAGATTACATCAGTGGAATAAAATCCAGTCAGCTGTCAGACATAATAGAGGACACTTCCCGGTGTAGGACATACACACTGATAAGTAAATAGGTGCACAGTCCCCATGAAAACAATGTTTAAGAGTGCATAAGCCCTGTCCAAACATGTCCGTGCGAATTTATCAACAACATTTGCTCATAATCCAAGTGAGGCTCACAAGTATATAATGCAGATTGAAGTCTGGTTTTGATCTGTTACAAAGGACAAGACATAAAAGAACCGTTCTAGACGAAGGGCATGTTTTCATCATTTTTATGAGTCCAACTGATTGTGCTATTTCCTCCTTCGACTTGGAAAGTTCCGCTTTGAAGGATTATTTAATGTTCATTCAAGACATCAGATTGACAGTCCCGAAGACTGAAGCCAGAGAAGGCACAGCTTCGGCAATGGCAGTAAACTTCCACTCATGACCCCACCACTGGTATAGAGGAAGCATGGAGGAGGAAAAAGTGTAAGCCAGTCTCCATAATGTTGGTATCTTTAGCTTCTGTGCTAGGATTAACAAGGAAGTTGCCACTATTACCAATTTCATTTGAATGTGGTAAGGACATCAACTTGCTGAGAGCTAGACTGGGACCACTACTGTATTTTATAGAGGTCAGCAGTCATTAGATAGCAATGTTTCCATTTAGTACTTGTTTGGCCCTGGTTATAAATCAATTATCCTGAGGTATAAGACACTTTACTGCATGTTTCCAGTCCTGAAAAGATACCATTTGAAACAAAGATCCACAGAAATAATCATGTTACTGACCTACTAAAGCATTCAAGCAAGATACCATTCCTATGAGGTCTGCGAAAAGGAAAAAGAAACAAGTAGTTCTTATTTTGTGAAAAGCAACATCAGATATGAAACTGGCTTGAGCCAGCTGGCGTGTGCAGGTGCTGAGATGGTAGGTGGGTAGTGAAGGGATTAAAAGGCTTATGCTCTGTAAAGTCAACATGTTAATACAGTGATTACAGGATTTCCAGGGGTAGGTAGCAAACTCACTTATCTAAATATGGGTTTTCTACAGGTAGTTAAAATTTTGTATTATTGATTAATGTGTCTCAAGACAGTTATCTTGATGAAGGTGTGAGGTAGCAAAATGAAATAAGAGGATGAGCTGGATACTCGCATCCAGTTCCACTTGGAGGAGGGAGAGCAGGGAGTGGAACAGAAGTATAATATATTATACAGACACTTTGTGACCCAAAGAAAGTGCTCATAGTCCATCACCCCAGTCTTCCTAACAAAGGGAGGCAACATCCACCTGCTAAGTGGGAAGAAGGGATTCAGAGTTCTCCCAAGAGCCCACGGGAGTAGCTACAGTTGATATTCCAAAGCTTATGTTCAAGGCACTCCTGTAGGAAGGCTGCTACTCCTAGTAGAAGACTGCTTTCCACATCTGTGCATTTTTATTTAATGTAGTAAGCCTTGCTTGAACAATTAGCTTGAGTTTTACTTACATCTGAAAGGGCAGCAACAGTCTTACAGGAGAAGGAAGCAAACTTGGCCTTCCGCAAGTATTTGAGATCCTACTTAAGGACAAGTTGGTTGTGCACGGTTTAACTCCTACTGCAAGTGGCCACATGTGTTAGAGGGATTTTTGTTGAAGGAGAGGAGTCTGATATTTATCACTGGGGCAGGGGTGGGAGCAGCGATGCAGGAGGAATGGATGAAGGTATCTGAAGGTCTTTGTTCATCATAGATAGTCACTAATATTCATGTATTTTGAAACACTGAAGTTTGGGAGATGTATCTTTAAAATTGCTTCTTCACAGTAAGAGGAAACACCCTCATTATCAGTAGAGCACCAGTAACTCAAGTATTTCTTAAAGACGCTTCCATCTGTAGCATGTATTAGAAAGCATTCTCCTCCTAGATGGATAAACATCAGTTAAATACATCATACAATAATTGTACAACATCTCATAATTCAGCACAGTTGGCAATATTTGCTAAGTAGGGTTGAAGACTGGAAGATGGAGGGCTTGGGGCTGGGGTATAGCAAGTTAAGGTTTAAGCACACTGAGGTAGCTGATCTGCTTGCATTACCTGGATGGATTTCATTTAGTACTATTTTATGTGCCAATCCAGCTGCAAATACTTCAAAGTTCAAAACCAATTTCATAGAATGCATCACATTTGGTTCCAATAGGACAGCCATTAATAACTATTTAAGTTTATCTAGCACTAAAATTCTCATCTACATTGTATGGCTGCATGTAATTACATATTATGCCACCTTTCATAGGCCACGTCTAGACGACGCACCATATCGGCGCGTTAAAATCGATTGCTCGGGGATCTATATATCGCGTCTCATCTAGATGCGATATATCGATCCCAGAGCGCGCTTAGATCGATTCCGGAACTCCACCAAGACGAATGGACTTCCGGATTCGACATGGCGAGCCGCGGACATCAATCCCGCGTAGTGAAGAAGGGTGAGTAAATCAATTTTAGATATTCGATTTCAGCTACGCTATTCTCGTAGCTGAAATTGCATATCTAAAATCGATTTTATCTCATCGTGTAGACCTGGCCATAGTGAACAAGATGTAAAAGAGCATAGGTAAGTGTCTCCTGGAGTCAAGGGAAAGTCAAAGGTAACCAATACTTATATATCTGATTTCAGGGTGAACAAATGCCCTGCATGCAATGGCAGCAGGTCCAAACGTAGTGTAGCAGGCATTTCCTTTTGTTGACATAAAGGCACCAGTTGGTGGAGAGCGTAAAATCATATTCCTTGAAGTTGCAACTCCTACAACAAATGAATGGCATTCCTGGAGGAAAATTTACTTTCTTCCAACGTGGTTTTCCATTGTGTCACAAAACTCTCACCCCCCACAATAAATAAATAAGTAAATAAAAAATAAATTGGAGGTGTGAGAGTGAAAGAAAAGAGTGCAGGGACCCTTTATAATGAGAAGGGAGACTCAAGGGGTTGGTACCAACTACCCTGTAAATATACATTTTAATCTGTTGGTGTGTGAGATGAAACTGTAGAGTCTTGCCTGCTTTTCTACACTATTGCATGCTTTGTTAATAATATTGACATTTCATAGTATTTACCATTTGCTAGCAGCTGACACTCCCTCTAGATCTGAACAAGACAAGCAGTGGTTCCCCGCCACCCTGAAGAGCTTATAGTCTAAACAATACAGGCATTATGAGCAGAGCTTTTCAAAAAACCACCCTTCTACACACCAACATATCCCAGTATTTTTAATCAGCTACATGAAGTTAGACCCCAGACTTTGTGTAGATTGTATGACCATGCAAACAACCAGGCAGGCTGTCAGGCAGTCAATCCAGAGCCTAGCAAAGATAAGGGGTTCCAGAAAAACAAAGTAAATGGATATTTATCAAGCCTGCAAGTCCTCAAGTCCACAGTCTGCAAAATGTCAAGCACAACACAAAAATATGTCCTAATAGCTGAAACAGTTCGTTTCCAAAATGAGGGGTGCAAATCCAATAGATTTCATATTGGACTAAACGTTATATGAACTAGACGCTAGATGTCACAGACTCTGAAAAGTACAAGATGGTCATTATTTCCCCCCCGAGTCCTTTCCTTATTCTGGTGGGGATGATGATTGTTTTGGGTTCAAGAGGCTTTAGATCAGGTTTTGTGATCTACATTTTCAAGAGTGATTAGTCTTTGGGGGCCTGTGTTTGAGGTGCCCAATTTGAGATCCCTTAAAGGGCTTGATTTTCAGAAATTGTTGATCATGTACTCACAGAAAATTAGGCACTCTAGAAGGTATCAGAAGTTAGAAATGGAGACACTCATCATTACTGGTCATTTTTAAATATGGTAAGCTGGATATTATGGGGAGCTGGTCATGTTTATGGGCCATCAGCCGTTACTGGGCCCCTTTAAATGTCATTTACCATCTACTAAATTCTGGAAATCGAGAGCACCTTAATAATTTCAGGACTATTCTGAATTTACTGTAGCATAAAATGTTTGCATTCGCTGTAATTTATGTTATTTTCCATAAATTGGAATCTGGTGCTACCTTAATCTGGTTTTATTTAATTTGTAGCATGTGTCTATATCTTTCAATTCTGAATACTGATGCACATTTCTGAAAGTTTAAAAAAAAGTAAGGAATGTAGACTTGCTGTAATCCAGACTTGAACTAGCAATCACAAGGGCAACAGAATTCAATTACATCCTTCATTGTAAGAGTGTCTCTGGAATGAGGGAATACAGCATCATTTATCTGACTTGTAGGTATTTATGTCTGCTCATTACCCGCCGCGCTCAAAAAAAAAACCCAAAACACACACACACATACACCTCTCATTTACAGACAATGATGGTGGGCAGAATAAAAGTTACCAATTACCAAGAAAATTTCAGATTCTGCCCTTGGTTAATAAAATGACAAAATATAGAGAGGCAAAACAAAACAAAACAAAAAACGTATTTTCGGTTTAGGTTTCTCATGACATAAGATTTGATCTATGCCTATGAAATGTCAAGAATCATAAAAATATAGTTATCTGAGTGTCACAAAACTATGCATGGTAGAGCACCACCTGTAGGAGCTACATGAGAAGCGCATGCATGCGAGTCCAATTATCCCCACTCCATGGGCTGTTGCGGGGGTAGCTTTTTAGAAAGGCAACATTCAACCCCCTGGCTGAGGCCTCATCCCATCTTGGTCTCAGGTGAAACAACAAAACAGCAAAGAAGGTTAAACTAAAGAAAGGAAAAGAAAAATCTGTCAGCAGCTCCCTCATGGACCTGGGCATCTCTTACGTCTAAGGGACCTGGGATCATCCACTTAAAAATTCATGGAGCTCAATCTTCTCACCCCTGCTAGCCCGGGGAATCCAAACCCTCCTTCTGCAAGGGCTCTTCAGGCTCTCAGCCCTCTCTTTGGGGCTGAAGCAGCTCAGTCTGTTCCCTTCCCTAGATTGCCCCCTTTTGATTGCGGTTCTCTCTCAACTCTTCCTTTAGTGCTGTCATGATTTGCAAGTGCAATAGGGTGGGGCTTTTTCAGCCCAAAGCAGCTCCTTAACACCTTCCCACACTGTGGGATGTATATACCCTGTCACACTAGTGTGTAAATTACTATCAGGTACAGTGTTTCCTTAAAAGAAAGTATTAATTTGTGATTAAATATATCACATTTCATTTTATATTCTATGTATTCATTTATTTTAAACCTCATTTGTGTTTCCTTTTAATTGTGGCCAGTTGCCTTGTATTTGCCTTTAGTTTTAATTCTTATTGTTACTTAACTTTTGCCTATTTTATACAATCTTTTATCTATTATTTACTATCACTAATTCCTCCTGTGATGCTCCTAACAATGGCACATGTGCAAGTATCAACTTCAGGCAGATTCTCCAAAAACCAGGGCATGAAAACTGGTCGTGAGATCTAAACTTAGATTTCATCAACTAACTGCTCCAAGTGCAAACTCCTCAGGCATATTAACAGCCTTAAATGGAGTGAGACAGTTCACTTGGATGCTCCAGTCTGTCCTCTGTGATAAATGACCCGTAAGACTAAGAATCACAGCAATATTCAGTTTACTCCTAATCCCAAAGGACCAGTCACTCACCCCTTCTCAGCTGCACCTTAGATTTCACACCAAGGATAATGCTTGTGGCTAATTCTATAATAAATGTTATGAAAATTTATTAAATAGGAAAAGGAAACTAGAGTGTTACAAAGTTAAAGCAAGTGAATACAGACACACACAAATGAGTTAGTCTTAGATTTGAAAAAGTAATAAAGGCATCTATAACTAGCAAGCTCCATTTGTCCTTTAGGGTTAACCCAGGCTAAATGGCCTGGGATCTCTTACTTATGCCTAGGAAGCTTCTTGTCACCTAGGAGCTCCTTGTCCCCCAGAGTCCTAGCAACATAGAGAAGCCTAGTTCCTTTTGTTTGGGGTTTTTGTTTCGCTCCAGCCTTGTGTTCCCAGCAGCAAGCTCAGCTGACTACACTCCACTTGCATGACTCATCTTCACAGGGAGCAGATGAAAACAACGGTAAGAGTCTTTAGTCCTTTTGTGAACAATTCCTCAGTTCAGATGTAGGGACTTTCCAGTTGTAAGATCCAACCATATAGCCTGCCTAGCATCAATGGGTCTCCTCTTTCAGGGGGAGCATAACAATTTCTATAGAAGAGCAGCTTGTCATAGTAATTAACCTTCCTCTCCTGTATGGTGACTCATACAGTCACAGAGGCTCATACTATATGTGCTCAGATATTACATTACAGTATGGAATACGGCTAATGCAAGTGAGATAATGCAGGCAGCAACTCACACGCATTTGATAGAATCCAAACACTTTCTTATACTTCTAATATGTATCCTATCAATATTACCCCATAGGTGAGCCGGACAGATTTCAGTTATATTTCAATGTTCACTTGAGAAATTGTGACCATGACGTGACCTGCCACCTGGTCTGCCAACATCACACAACCCTTATTTTTCTTGGTCATCTTACTGCTTAATTCCTCTCTGCTTTCACACAGTACATTGAGCGTTGATTTCTCTCTCAACAACACATGTGTTTTGATTATTTTATTGTTAATGTCACTTATTTTGTTCTGCTTCCATCCATTTTTTCCCCCATCATGTCCCTTTAACTCATCTTTATTGTTGGTTTGTTTTTTTCCTTTGCATAAATCAGTAAAAATCATGTATTGCTTTTCATTTACAAAAGGCAGTCTTCAAATCTGGTTAACTTATTTACTTCCAGTTTCCCTTAGCAACCTCATTCTTTCTGAGGCACTCTGACACTCCCTGCTGTCTGTAAGTACCACTCACGTGAAATTCTTAGAAATGCCACTTATTTTTGGTCTTCATTGAGGACGCTATTGGGCGCGCTTTGATTATTTCAGCCTTTTCCATTTATCTGCTTCTTCAAAGAATAAAACCTAATTTCACCTGAAACAAAAAACAAAAACCAGAGACACAAAGACAGACAACAAACCTTACATGAACAAAACAGGGACTTACAATTTTTCATAAGCCAGCTGTACTTGCTTCTGATTTTTGTAGCAGTGCATCCATGGAGCACCCTTTGCATTAGCGGTGCCGTGGGGTGGGAGACGGGGATGCTGCCACTATCTTTGGCTCCAGTACCCCTGAAACTGCCTGCCTCTAGCATCAGGTCTTCCATACTTCCGCCCTTCAGGCAAGTCACCTACATTAAATCCTTCTTCCAGGATATCATAAACAAGTCCAAGAAAATGTCCAAACAGAAGTGAATAATTATTCTGCTCTGAAGGCTACTGAAACCTTCTCTACTTGCCAACCCTACATCAGGCCTTCCTCAAACAGAAGCCTTTTCTCTGTGGAACAGTCCTGCCTTCCCCACAGTCTTCCCCTGGAAAAAATGGGGTAAGATCTAGGGAACCAGTTCTATCTCTGGGGCCTTCTAAGTCTGCCCACCCCAGAACTTTCCCATAAGGGGCAGGAACTCCCTACCTCCTCTCTTAGGCCTTCCCTCCACAACTGAGCTCCCTCAGTCTACTCATAAGGCCTAGCTCTGCCTTTTCTGGCCACGAGGCAATTCGTTAATTAGCCACTCCCCAGCCTTTGAGCATGACTAATTGGGGTTTATCCTTTACCTTGCAGGGCATGGTGGTTAAGCCCCATCACAGTATCACGTTCCCTTTTTTAGCACCTAATTGTTCATTTCTTTCTCACCACAAACTCCCAGGGAAGTCAGGGAGTCCATGGGATATGCAGGGATTGCAGAATTAGGCCTCAAGAATTCCCAGGCCCCAATCCTGCTGTGAGCACCATACAGGCTGACTTTAAAACAAAAGGAACATTAGGATAAAATAGCTCTTTAGAGTAGTTTGTGTCTTGCTCTGTATTGACAAGGAAGACAGGGAATATTAGAAGGAAAGCAGGAGAAGACATTTCACATATTTAATTGGTAGAATTGGTCGCACCAGCAGGAACTTTTAAATATAGGAACCCAACAGAGATCTAATGAATATTTTAAAGCAGAAAACCTAACCACCCAGCTAGCGCACCTCTTCTTGTGTTTTTTTTTTTATAAAAGGGATCGTTTTAAGTTAACAAGATGAATACCTTCCCAGTGAAACAGTCCACCTAGGGAGATAAATTCTTCACAGCAGGAACTCTCTACTGATGTGAGTTTTCAGAAGAAGTGCCTACAGTTATGCATTCTCTTAAAAGAAGTGTCCCCGCAGGCACAGTACATGAAAGAAGAAAGAATGATGCTTTACCAACATAGGGCCTGATGCATCAATGGCTCCTCTGCACCCCCATTAACTTGGTGTAGCATTTACAGGAGCTGACCTATGTTGCTTAGAAACAAAACACATTTGTGTGAGAGTCCAACCCCAGTTTCTCTGTAGGAAAGACGACACACTTGCAGTCTTCACTTTTTTGCTTTTAAATGATTTATGTGTTTTCCATTCTTATCCCATTCCTTGTTATGAGAGTGATTTAATTTGCCCAATTTTCTCTTCTTATTAGTTATCTTTGCTGAGATACCATCGATGGCCTGCATTTCACTCCACAATGTACTTTTGAATTCTAGAAGCCTAGAAGTAATGTCCAATTATATGTAAGGTACAAAATAGGAAGAGAGCTGTAATAGTAAGTTATTAATTTATTTTTCTGTGGTCAGTTTGAGGGATATTGTGCCTTCTGGACTATACTTTATAAAGTGGAAGAGAAAGCAAAAATCCTATTCTGATTTTGGGTTCCTGGTCCCAACATCTCTTAATTGTTCTAGGATTCTTCTTCCATTCCCATCTCTGACCACAGAATTAGATGATAGAGGAGAAAATCATCCTTAAATGACTGCAAAATACTCTCTAATGCACATTTTACACATACAGCTTTCAGTATTATAAGCTAACAGTAGCAATTGGACTACTCAAAACACATGGGTGGAATTAGTCAATCTTCCTGGTGATCATGGACTTGAGAAATGCACAAAAGCTTCTTAACCGGTATTTAACATAAATGAGGATTGGAGTATTGAGCCAGCTTAAATTGCAGTATGAATTTCACACCAACTAGCATTTCTCTCTGCTTAATTACATCAGTCTCCTTATCTGCCTGCCTGGACTGACCATTGCACAAAAGCATTCTGGCCAGGGAGTGATAGATAGGCAGAAACCACGTTTGGGGAACGAGGAAATGGACCATCTCAGGGGGAGCTTGGATCCAAATATAGCCCTAAGTTTTTTCCAGTTTGTTTCTCTCAAGGTTTTTTCCCCACTTTGAACTTTAGGGTTCAAGAAGTGGGGACCTGCATGATCACTTTTAAGCTTAATTACTAGCTTAAATTTGGTACGCTGCCACCAGCCAGAAGTCTGTGTCTGGCCCACTTCTGTTCCCCCAAAACCTTCCCTGGG